>NW_026576186.1:77500-105000 GCF_028641065.1 Leucoraja erinaceus | reverse complement strand
GGTGTCGGGCGAGTGTTGGGCTTGTCTGCCTTTGTAGCTCAGATCGCCCAAGTCTTCCAGTGGACTGAGGTACTCATCGTCTGAGGTGATGGGGCTGTAGAGAGCAGCGGGGACCACCTGTGGGCAGGTGTCAGGAGCAGGACCTGTACACACACACACACACACACACACACAGAGCTCAGTTCAGTTCAGTGTCACGTGTACTGAGGTACAGTGAAAAGCTCTTCAGTCTGAAGAAGTCGTAAGTCACTTATATTTCTATAGCACGTTTAAAAAACATCTCTCGTTGGCCAAAGTGCTTTACATTGGTGGAGGTACTAACATTATACAACATTGGTTCATAGATTAAGTACATACATAAATACACACATACAGTCCTCCCTCAGAGGACGTCAAGAAAGGCTTGAGAGTAAAGGCTTGATGTTTAAGGGCTTGGACACGCTAGAGGCAGGAAACATGTTCCCCATGTTGGGGGAGTCCAGAACCAGGGGCCACACACACACAGTTTAAGAATAAGGGGTAAGCCATTTAGAACGGAGACGAGGAAACACTTTTTCTCACAGAGAGTGGCGAGTGTGGAATTCGCTGCCTCGGAGGCCGGTTCTCTGGATGCTTTCAAGAGAGAGTTGGATAGAGCTCTTAAAGATAGTGGAATTAAGGAATATGGGGAGAAGGCAGGAACAGGGGGTACTGATTGGGGATGATCAGCCGTGATCAATCACATTGAATGGCGGTGCTGGCTCGAATGGCCGCACGGCCTCTACTCCTGCACCTGTTGTCTGGTGTCAAACTACAAGCCAACGTAACTCACCGGTGTGGACGTGGACAGAGGCGCAACAGCTGGAGATTCCCACCTCGTTGGAGGCGGTGACAGAGTACAGGCCCCCCGTGAAGAGGCGCGACGGCGGGGATGAAGAGCGTGTGCCGTTCCCCTTCGGCCTTCACCACCAGGCCCGGGCTGGTCCTCACAATCTCCCCGCCCTTCTTCCAGACCACTGCAAGGACAAAATCACACCACACCGTCAGAGAGTCACGGGCTCAAAACACAACCCCAGTCGGGCAAAGGCACAAATCAAGTCACATTTGTTTAGATAGCACATTTAAAAAAACAAGTGCTTTACATTGGGATAAGAATAGTATAACAGACAACAGTGGTTCGTAGATTAAATACAAACATCACTACATACATATGTGGATAAATGAGAGGTTATCCATTTTGGTGGCAAAAACAGGAAAGCAGACTATTATCTAAATGGTGGCCGACTAGGAAAAGGGGAGATGCAGCGAGACCTGGGTGTCATGGTACACCAGTCATTGAAAGTAGGCATGCAGGTGCAGCAGGCAGTGAAGAAAGCGAATGGCATGTTAGCTTTCATAGCAAAAGGATTTGAGTATAGGAGCAGGGAGGTTCTACTGCAGTTGTACAGGGTCTTGGTGAGACCACACCTGGAGTATTGCGTACAGTTTTGGTCTCCAAATCTGAGGAAGGACATTGTTGCCATAGAGGGAGTGCAGAGAAGGTTCACCAGACTGATTCCTGGGATGTCAGGACTTTCATATGAAGAAAGACTGGATAGACTCGGCTTGTACTCGCTAGAATTTAGAAGATTGAGGGGGGATCTTATAGAAACTTACAAAATTCTTAAGGGGTCGGACAGGCTAGATGCAGGAAGATTGTTCCCGATGTTGGGGAAGTCCAGAACAAGGGGCCACACACAGTTTAAGGATAAGGGGGAAATCCTTTAGGACCGAGATGAGAAAAACATTTTTTTTCACACACAGAGAGTGATGAATCTGTGGAATTCTCTGCCCCAGAAGGTAGTTGAGGCCACACAGTTCATTGGCTGTATTTAAGAGGGAGTTAGATGTGGCCCTTGTGGCTAAAGGGATCAGGGGGTATGGAGAGAAGGCAGGAACAGGATACTGAGTTGGATGATCAGCCATGATCATATTGAATGGCGGTGCAGGCTCGAAGGGCCGAATGGCCTCTACTCCTGCACCTATTGTCTATGTTTCTACGTACCTTCGGGCATGGGAGTCCCAGTGATGATACATTTCAGCAGCACCCCAGATCCCAGCGTCACCACCGTGTCGGTGATGGCAATCTCAAACAGCGGCGGTTCCAGCGGGTCTTCACCGGCCGAGATGTACGAGTCATCGGACGATTCTGTCGAGACAAAACCTTTGTGTTAGACAGCGAGATGAGTTCAGCCTAGGAGCTAGGAGGGCCTACTGCAGTTGTACAGGGCGCTGTTGAGACCACATCTGGAGTACTGCGTGCAGTTTTAGACAATAGACAATAGGTGCAGGAGTAGGCCATTCGGCCCTTCGAGCCAGCACCGCCATTCAATGTGATCATCCCCAATCAGTACCCCGTTCCTGCCTTCTCCCCATATCCCCTGACTCCGCTATCTTTAAGAGCCCTATCTAGCTCTCTCTTGAAAATATCCAGAGAACCGGCCTCCACCGCCCTCTGAGGCAGAGAATTCCACAGACTCACAATTCTCTGTGTGAAAAAGTGTTTCCTCGTCACCGTTCTAAATGGCTTACCCCTTATTCTTAAACTGTGTGGCCCCTGGTTCTGGACTCCCCCAATATCGGGAACATATTTCCTGCCTCTAATGTGTCCAAGCCCTTAACAATCTTATCTATTTCAATATGATCCCCTTCTAAACTCCAGAGTGTACAAGCCCAGCCGCTCCATTCTCTCAGCATATGACAGTCCCGCCATCCCTGGGAATTAACCTTTTAAACCTACATTCCACTACCTAAATGGCATGGATGTCCTTCCTCAAATTAGGGGACCTAAACTGCACACAATACTCCAGGTGTGGTCTCACTAGGGCCATGTACAACTGCAGAAGGACCTCTTTGCTCCTATAACTCATATTATAAAGGCCAAAATGCCATTCGCTTTCGTCACTGCCTGCTGTACCTGCATGCAAATTTTGGTCTCCAAATTTGAGGAAGGACATCCTTGCTATTGAGGGAGTGCAGCGTAGGTTGACCAGGTTAATTCCCGGGATGGCGGGACTGTCATATGCTGAGAGAATGGAGTGGCTGGGCTTGTACACTCTGGAGTTTAGAAGGATGAGAGGGTATCTTATAGAAACATATACAATTCTTAAGTGAATGGACAGGCTAGAGGCAGGAAACACGTTCCCGATGTTGGGGGAGTCCAGAACCAGGGGCCACACAGTTTAAGAATAAGGGGCAAGCCATTTCGAACGGAGACGAGGAAACACTTCTTCACCCAGAGAGTTGTGAGTCTGTGGAATTCTCTGCCACAGAGGGCGGTGGAGGCCGGTGAATGTTTTCAAGAGAGAGTTAATAAAGCCCTGTCCCACTGTACGAGTTCACTCCCGAGTTTGCCCTGATTCGAACTCGGAGATTTACGGGTGACGGCCGCTCGTCGGTCCTCGGGGCTCTCGTGGAGATTTTGCAACACGTTGAAAAATCTTCACGGGTGTTCACGAGCTTAGCGCGTTTCCCGAGTACCCGCCGTTAGCGTTACGAGCCGCTAAGAGACGTCCCCGAGCTCCGACGTACCCGCTGCGTACATTCCACGCGTTTACCACGAGTTTGATTTTTTTTTTAAACTCGGGAGAGCTCTTGGAATGAACTCGTACAGTGGGACAGGGGCTATCAGATGTAGCTCTTAGGGCTAACGGACTCAAGGGATATGGGGAGAAGGCAGGAACGGGGTACTGATCGTAGATGATCAGCCATGATCACATTGAACGGTGGTGCTGACCCGAAGAGCCGAATGGCCTCTACTCCTGCACCTATTGTCTATGTTTCTATGTTAACCTCCATGACAGACCAAGCGTCAATAGTCAACAGTGTTTTATTGTCAGGAAGGAACAGCAAATGCTGGTTTAAACTGAAGATAGACCCAAAATGCTGGAGTAACTCAGCGGGACAGGCAGCATCTCAGGAGAGAAATCTGAAGAAGGGTCTCGACCCGAAACGTCACCCATTCCTTCTCTCCAGAGATGCTGCCTGTCCCGCTGAGTTACTCCAGCACTCTGTGTCTATCTTCGGTTTAAGGGTTCCAAAGGTCTTTTGTGATCACAAGTACCAATTAAGGTAGAGTGATATGCAAATTACCGTACAGCCACACGAGAAAGACGCACTACTACATAAAAGTTAACATAAACATCCACCACAGTGGATTCCCCACATTCCTCACTGTGACGGAAGGCAATAAAGTCCGAACTTCTTCCCTCTTTATTCTCCCCCGGTCGAGGGCAGTCGAACTATCCTTCGGGGCCGCGTTGGGGCGGGCGAAACTCCCGCGGCTGAAACTCCCCGAAGTCGGTCTCCAGCAAAGACCGCCAACTCCTCGATGTTAGGCCGCAGTGCGGACAGGGATACGATACGGGGAAAAAAATCGCATCTCCGTCGAGGTGAGAGATTAGAAAAAGTTTCCCCCCCAATCCCGCATCTGCAGTGAAACCGGCATCTGCAGTTCCTTCCCTCTCTCTACATTCCTCCCCCACCCAAGTGGCACCAGCTTCTTGTTCTCATCCAGCGAAATGAGGCCCGTTTCTTTTATAAATGCTGGAGAAACTCAGCGGGAGCGAAAGAATAGGCAACGTTTCAGGTCGAGATCCTTCTTAGAAACATAGGAACAGAAAATAGGTGCAGGAGTAGGCCATTCGGCCCTTCGAGCCTGCACCGCCATTCAACATGATCATGGCTGATCATCCAACTCAGTATCCTGTACATGCCTTCTCTCCATACCCCCTGATCCCCTTAGCCACATCTAACTCCCTCTTAAATATAGCCAATGAACTGTGGCCTCAACTACCTTCTGTGGCAGAGAATTCCACAGATTCACCACTGTCTGTGTGAAAAATGTTATGAGCAGGAAGAGGAAAGGAATAGGCGGAGACAGTGTGGGCTGAGGGGGAGCTGGGAAGGGGAGGGGAAGGAGGGAGAAAGCAGGGACTACCTGAAATTGGAGAAGTCAATGTTCATACCACTGGGGTGTAAACTACCCAAGCAAAATATGAGGCGCTGCTCCTCCTCCAATTTGCGGTGGGACTCACTCTGTCCACGGAGGAGGCCCAGGACAGAAAGGTCGGATTGGGAATGGGAGGGGGAGTTGAAGTGCTGAGCCACCGGGAGATCAGGTTGGTTATCGCTAGAATTTAGAAGATTGAGGGGGGATCTTATAGAAACTTACAAAATTCTTAAGGGGTTGGACAGGCTAGATGCAGGAAGATTGTTCCCGATGTTGGGGAAGTCCAGAACTAGGGGTCACACAGTTTAAGGATAAGGGGGAAATCTTTTAGGACTGAGATGAGAAAAACATTTTTCTTCACACAGAGAGTGGTGAATCTCTGGAACTCTCTCCCACAGAGGGTAGTCGAGGCCAGTTCATTGGCTATATTTAAGAGGGAGTTAGATGTGGCCCTTGTGGCTAAAGGGATCAGGGGGTATGGAGAGAAGGCAGGTACAGGATACTGAGTTGGATGATCAGCCATGATCATATTGAATGGCGGTGCAGGCTCGAAGGGCCGAATGGCCTACTCTCCTGCACCTATTTTCTATGTTTATGTTTCTATGTTATTGCGGAGGTGTTGGGCGAATCGATCGCCGTGCCTACGCTTGGTCTCACCGACGTAGAGCAGCTGACACCGAATTTCAACCGAACTCCACATCACCGTCTGAAGAAGGGTCTCGACCCGAAACGTCACCCATCCCTTCTCTCCAGAGATGCTGCCTGTCCCGCTGAGTTACTCCAGATTTTTGTTTCATATGCCCAGGCTAGAACAATGAAACGCTTAAATGCTCTAGCAGAGCAGAATATGTAAACATAGCACACTTTAAACAATAGAATCAACAAGTACAAGATTCTCTACACACACATGCACACACATGTACACACATGTACACATAAATAACCAGCAAACAATAATACTCCAATATTAACAATAATAGTCATAGAAACATAGACAATAGGTGCAGGAGGAGGCCGTTCGGCCCTTCGAGCCAGCACCGCCATTCAATGTGATCATGGCTGATCAATCCCCAATCAATAACCCGTGCCTGCCTTCTCCCCATATCCCCCGACTCCACTAGCCGCTAGAGCTCTATCTAACGTATATATTTCAGAGATAGATTCTTGAGCAGTACGGGTGTCAGGGGTTACGGGGAGAAGGCAGGAGAATGGGGATAGGAGGGAGAGATAGATCATCCGTGGTTGAACCGTGGAGTAGACTTGATGGGCTGAATGGCCTCTTCCTGCTCCTGTCACTCATGACCTTATGAACATTAACTAAAGTTAAGTCTAAAGTGTGTGTGTGTGTGAGGGTGAGGGTGAGGGGAGGTGTGTGTGTGTGTGAGGGTGAGGGGAGGGGTGTGTGTGCGGGTGTGCGTGTGTGTGCATGTGCACTTGCGTGTGTGTGTGCGTGCGCATGTTGGTGCATGCGAGTGTGTGCACCTGTCCATGTGTGTGTGGGCACGAGTGTTTGTGCGTGCATGTGTTTATGCGTGCATGTGTGTGTGCGTGCGTATGTGTGCATGCGTGTGCCTGCATGCGAGCGCGTGCATGCGTGTGTGTGCGTGCGTGTGTGTGCGTGCGTATGTGTGCGTGCGTGTGTGTGCGTGCGTGTGTGTGCGTGCGTGCGTGTGTGTGCGTGCGTATATGTGCATGCGTGTGTGTGCGTGCGTATGTGTGCGTGCGTGTGTGTGCGTACGTGTACGGCGTGTGTGTGCGTGCGCGTGCAGCGTGTGCATTCGGCCCAACTTGCCCAGCCCGACCAACATGTCCCATCTACACTAGTCCCACCTGCCTGCGTTTGGCCAATTTCCATCTAATCCAGTCCTATCCATGTACCTGTCTAAATGTTTCTTAAACCTTGACATTTCGGGTCGAGACCCTTCTTCAGGCTCCTCATATTCCTATTAAATCCCACCCCCCCCCCCACCTTAAACCTATGCCCTCTGGTCCTCGATTCCCCGACTCTGTGTGTCTACTCGATCTGTTCCTCTCATGATGTGTTACGAATGTACACTAGAGGCAGGAAACATGTTCCCGGTGTTGGGGGAGTCCAGAACCAGGGGCCACACACACACAGTTTAAGAATAAGGTGTAAGCCATTTAGAACGGAGACGAGGAAACACTTTTTCTCACAGAGAGTGGTGAGTCTGTGGAATTCTCTGCCTCAGAGGGCGGTGGATGCCGGTTCTCTGGATGCTTTCAAGAGAGAGCTAGATAGGGCTCTTAAAGATAGCGGAGTCAGGGGATATGGGGAGAAGGCAGGAACGGGTACTGATTGTGGATGATCAGCCATGATCACATTGAATGGCGGTGCTGGCTCGAAGGGCCAAATGACCTCTACTCCTGCACCTATTGTCTATTGTCTATTGAATGACTAGTGAACCTTGCCCCGATCTCTCTGCCCCCTTACCCAGTTCCGGAGAGATGGGCCGAGATTTCTTGGACCTGACTCTGGTCACTTTGCGAGCCGACTTCTCCAGCGCCGGTGGTCTTGACCCTTCCGTCGGACTCTCCGTCTCGGGATGTTCCTGGCCCTCCGCGGTCCTTGGGTTGGGGTGCCCCAGTTGTCCGGGGTCACCGGCTGGGCTGAGGGCGGCGAGACCCAACCTGGCACCAGCAGTCTCCGAGCCCAAGTTGGCAACGTCCACCCGCTCCGGAGTCTCCTTGGACACGAGAGATGATGGATTGGGACCTCCAGAGCCCTCGGGCTTGGCAGCCAAGATGGCGTTGGGCAGGCGGGTCTCGGGGGTCAAGGTGACCTTCTTGACCATCTCCACCACGAAGGGCGGGTGGGCTTGGGCTTGGTCCGAGGCCGAGGCCGGTCGGGGGTCTCTCCTCCAGACCCCACCTGGAGGTCGGTCAACGTGGTTGGCTGCCGCTCGGCCCCCATCTCCTCCGGGGGCGTCCAGTTCTTCGTGGTCAGCGCCGGCCGTGGCCAGCGCTCGCTGCAGGGGCTTGCGCTGGGCGGCGAAGGAAGGGAGGGCGGGAGGCTCGGACGCCGGCCTGGCCTTGCGGGACGACAGCTCGCGGTTGACGGCGCGCTCCAGGACGGGCGACCTCAGCACGGGCTTGGCCACAGGGGACGCCATGGCCGAGCGCTTGAGGCGGCCCAGCTCTTCGGAGATCTTCAGCTCGATGTCGCGGGAGTGGCGGGGAGTGCGCTCGTCGAACGAGGCGGCCTTCTGCCGGAAGAGGGACCTCCGCTGGCCCGCCTCGGCCTCCAGCAGGTCGGAGAAGGAGGTCCGTCTCCGCCGTGCCTGGCGGGTGTCGGCCTGGTCGAAGGAGCGCGATTTCCTGAAGCCCGGCCAGGCCTGGCCGTCCGACAGGTCGAAGCTGCGGCGCCTCTCGGGGAACGTCTCCAGGTAGCGCACCCGGTCGAACACCTTGGAGCCGTGGCGGGGGGAGAGGCTGTCGGCGCTGTCTCTCCGCGGCGGGCCCGACTCCAGCGGCGGGCGCTCCTCCGCCTTGGCCTTGTCCTGGAACTCCGCGGGCACCGTGTCGCTGTAGGCCGCCGGCGTGCTCAGCTTGCGTCGCGGAGTCAGCGGCGTGGTCGGCTGCACCGGGCCCACCCCCACCCCCACGCGCTGGGCCTTCGGGCTGAGCGGCCTGGCCTTCAGGCTGGCGGGGAACGGGACCCTCTGGGCCATGATGGGGTCCCACCGCGACAAGGGGTCCGGGGCGCGGCGAACCTTGCCCGGCGAGTCTTCACGCAGCTCCCTGTCGCAGAGGAGAAACAGAGACAGAGACAATCACACGGGGAGTCATCCCAGAATCTCCACTGATGTGCCACTTGGATGTGAGGGGGAGAGGGCAGGAACGGGGCACTGATTGGGGATGATCAGCCATGATCACATTGAATGGCGGTGCTGGCTCGAAGGGCTGAATGGCCTCTACTCCTGCACCTATTGTCTATTGTCTCTAGTCTAGACATGAAGGGTCGAATGGCCTACTCCTGCACCTATTATCTTGTCTCGACTTGATGGGTCGAAAGGCCGGCTCCTGCACCTATTATCTACTGTCTATAGACCTGGGGGGCCAAGACCAGGGGGGGGGGAACATGTTCCCGATGTTGGGGGAGTCCAGAACCAGGGGCCACACACACAGTTTAAGAATAAGGAGTAAGCCATTTAGAATGGAGACAAGGAAACACTTTTTTTCACACAGAGAGTGGTGAGTCTGTGGAATTCTCTACCTCAGAGGGCGGTGGAGGCCGGTTCTCTGGATGCTTTCAAGAGAGAGCTAGATAGGGCTCTTAAAGATAGTGGAGTCAGGGGATATGGGGAGAAGGCAGGAACGGGGTACTGATTGGGGATGATCAGCCATGATCACATTGAATGGCGGTGCTGGCTGGAAGGGCCGAATGGCCTCTACTCCTGCACCTATTGTCGATTGTATATTGTTGGACTACCTGTGGATGGCGGAGGGAATTTGGGCTTTGACATTTCACTTTTAGTTTCTTGTTCTGTGTACCGAGGTACAGTGAAAAGCTTGTGTTGTGTGCTAACCAGTCAGCGGAAAGACAACGCATGATTACAATCGAGCCGTCCACAGTGTACAGATACAGGACGAAGGGAATAACGTTTAGTGCAAGGTAAAGTCCGATCAAGGATAGTCCGGGGGTCTCCACAGAGGTAGATGGGAGGTCAGGACCGCTCTCTCGTTGGTGAGAGGACGGTTCAGTTTAGTTTACAGCACGGAAACAGGCCCTTCGGCCCACCGAGTCCGTGCCGACCAGCGATCCCCGCACACTAACACTATCCTACAAACACGCACACGCTGAGGGACAATTTACACATTTACACCAAGCCAATTAACCTACAAACCCGCACGTCTTTGGAGTGTGGGAGGAAACCGGAGCCCCCGGAGAAAACCCACGCAGGTCACGGGGAGAGAACGTGCAAACTCCGTACAGACAGCGCTCCGTAGTCGGGATCGAACCCGGGTCTCCGGCGCTGTGAGGCAGCAACTCTACCCCTCCGCCATCAGTGCTGGCCTAAGTTTAGTTTGTTTTGGTTTGGTTGAGTTGAGTTTGCCCGTAAGACTCCACAGCTGGGTAGAGTAGCAAAGATGGGGTATGGATTGCTGCCTTCATCAATCAGGGGCATTGAGTACAAGTGTCAGGAAGTCTTGTGGCAGCTTGATAGGACTCTGGTTGGGGATGCATCTGGAGCATCTGTGGATTTGGGCTAAACGCAGGCAAGGATGCAGATGCAGATAAGACGCAAAAAGCTGGAGTGTCTCAGCGGGACAGGCAGCATCTCTGGAGAGAAGGAATGGGTGACGTTTCGGGTCGAGACCCTTCCTCAGCCCCGGGTCGGTGGTGGGTTGTCACTGACTCTGGTACGGGACCCAGAATGTGGGGAATGGGGATTGTGGCACATCAGTGAAGAACAATGAGCGGGTTGGGGGGGGAGGTCGGGTTACAGGGGTCACCGAGGGGTCAGGTTAGTGAGGTCACCGGGAGGTCGGATTAGAGAGGTCAACGGGGGTCGGGTTAAAGAGGTCACAGGGGGTCAGGTTAGTGAGGTCACTGGGAGGTCGGATTAGAGGTCACCAGGGGTCGGGTTAGAGAGGTCACCAGGGGTCAGGTTAGAGGGGTCACCAGGGGTCGGGTTAGAGAGGTCACCAGGGGTCAGGTTAGAGGGGCCACCGGGGGGGGATGTGTTATAGGGGTCATCAGGGGTCGGGTTAAAGAGGTCACCAGGGGGTCGGATTAGAGAGGTCAACGGGGTCGGGTTAAAGAGGTCACCAGGGGTCAGGTTAGGTTAGAGGGGTCACCGGGGGGTCGGGTTAGTGAGGTCACCGGGTGGTCGGGTAGAGAGGTCACCGAGGGTCAGTGTTAAAGAGGTCACCAGGGGTCAGGTTAGAGGGGTCACCGGGGTCGGGTTAGAGGGGTCACCGGGGTCGGGTTAAAGAGGTCACCAAGGGTCAGGTTAGAGAGGGTCACCGGGGGTCAGGTTAGAGAGGTCACCGGGGGGTCGGTTTAGAGAGGTCATCGGGGGGTCGGGTTAGAGGGGTCACCAGGGGGTCGGGTTAGAGGGGTCACCAGGGAGTCGGGTTAGAGGGGTCACCAGGGGGTCGGGGTTAGAGGGGTCACCAGGGGTCGGGTTAGGGGTCACCGGGGGGTCGGGTCGGGTTAGAGGGGTCACCAGGGGGTCGGGTTAGAGGGGTCACCGGGGGTCGGGTTAGCGAGCACACTGGGGTCAGGTTAGAGGTCAGGCATGCAGTAGCGAGGGTCAGAAGGCCTGTGATGTTCAACAGATGGAGGTAACCAAAAGCATGGATGTATGGAGCAAAGCAACATTGATCACCAAAACACTCCACTCTCACCCCCTGGTCAACCTGGAATCAATTTGTTTGGAGACACAGCACAGAAACAGGCCCTTCGGCCCACCGAGCCCGTGCCGACCAGCGATCCCCGCACACTAACACTATCCCACACACACTGGGGGACAATTTACAATGTTCACCAAAGCCGATTAACCTACAAACCTGCACGTCTTTGGAGTGTGGGAGGAAACCGGAGATCCTGGGGAAAACCCACGCAGGTCACGGGGAGAACGTGCAAACTCCGTACAGACAGCGCCCGCAGTCGGGATCGAACCCGGGTCTCTGTTATTCCGTTATTCCTCCCGCGCTTTTGCTCAGGTGATTTTCCATAAGCTCACAAGTGATAGGAGCAGAATTAGGCCACTCGGCCCATCCAGTCTACTCCGCCATTCAATCATGGCTGATCTATCTCCCCCTCCTAACCCCATTCTCCTGCCTTCTCCCCTTAATCCCTGACACCCGCACTAATCAAGAATCTGTCTATCTCTGCCTTAAAAATATCCGCTGACTTGTGGCCTCCACAGCCGTCTGTGTCAAAGAATCCCACAGATTCGCCACCCTCTGGCTACGGAAATTCCTCCTCATCTCCTTCCTAGAAACATAGAAACATAGAAATTAGAGTAGGCCATTCGGCCCTTCGAGCGAGCCTGCACCGCCATTCAATATGATCATGGCTGATCATCCAACTCAGTATCCCGTACCTGCCTTCTCTCCATACCCTCTGATCCCCTTAGCCACGAGGGCCACATCTAACTCCCTCTTAAATATAGCCAATGAACTGGCCTCGACTACCCTCTGTGGCAGAGAGTTCCAGAGATTCACCACTCTCTGTGTGAAAAAAGTTCTTCTCATCTCAGTTTTAAAGGATTTCCCCCTTATCCTTAAGCTGTGACCCCTTGTCCTGGACTTCCCCAACATCGGGAGCAATCTTCTTGCATCTAGCCTGTCCAACCCCTTAAGAATTTTGTACGTTTCTATAAGATCCCCTCTCAATCTCCTAAATTCTAGAGAGTATAAACCAAGTCTATCCAGTCTTTCTTCATAAGACAGCCCTGACATCCCAGGAATCAGTCTGGTGAACCTTCTCTGCACTCCCTCTATGGCAATAATGTCCTTCCTCAGATTTGGAGACCAAAACTGTACGCAATACTCCAGGTGTGGTCTCACCAAGACCCTGTACAACTGCAGTAGAACCTCCCTGCTCCTATACTCAAATCCTTTTGCTATGAAAGCTAACATACCATTCGCTTTCTTCACTGCCTGCTGCACCTGCATGCCTACTTTCAATGACTGTTGTACCATGACACCCAGGTCTCGCTGCATCTCCCCTTTTCCTAGTCGGCCACCATTTAGATAATAGTCTGCTTTCCTGTATTTGCCACCAAAATGGATAACCTCACATTTATCCACATTATACTGCATTATCCTAAAGGAACGTCCTTTAATTCTGAGGCTGTGCCCTCTGGTCCTAGACTCTCTCCCACACTAGTGGAAACATCCTCTCCACATCCACTCTGTCCAGGCGAGTTCTTTGGGTGATTAATGCAACTGAACAAGTTTCAAACGGAAGTCGAGAACGAGAAAAGTAATTAAAACGGGGGAATGGTTGACTTAATGGTAAAATCAAATTTGGAGGGGAGAGGGGTAGGAGAGAGGGTCAGAGGTGGCTAATGATAACGGAAACCGCTAGTCCAAAACAAAAGAGGTTGTACTCCAGATGAGGTTTGGGGCTGGGGGAGAGGGGTTGAGGAGTGTTTTGTACTTACATGGGTATAAAGAAGGGCCTGCCTCTATAGAGGCTGAACATGCTGCCGTATACATCACTAACAACAGACAGGCTGCCTTCCGACCCAGAGCTACTACAGGTCAGGTTAGAGTTGGAAGCCCTGACCAAGGGCTCCACGCCTAGGTGTCTGACTAGCGGGTAGCCGGGGGCCGGCGCCCCCCCTTGCCTTGGCGGCTGGTCCGCCGCGCCCACGGCAGCGGCGCCCCGCTCCTGCTCCACCGCCTCCTCCTCGTCTTCTTCCTCCACCGCCTCCGCTCCTCCGCTCCAGCTCCACGCCGGTGATCTCTGGCCCCCCGTTCCGGCCTGCTCGGGGGGCAGCGGCAGCTCGGGGGCCGTGCGCAGCGAGGAGAGGGTGCTCTCCGACGTCGAGGTGCTCGCGGTGAGACACTCCAGCGCTCCTCATCGGGGAAGAAGAGAGAAGACAATCAGAGAGAGTTAACTCGGAGTGTAGAGACTCAATAGACAACAGGTGCAGGAGTAGAGGCCATTCGGCCCCTTCGAGCCAGCACCGCCATTCAATATGATCATAATAATAATCTTATTTATATAGCACATTTTTAGTCAACTTGCATTGACCACAGAGTGCTTCACATAATTACATTACATTTACACACAGGCAAAGGTGGGTGAAGTGTCTTGCCCCAAGGACACAACGACAGTATGCACTCCAAGCGGGATTCGAACCGGCTACCTTCCGTTCGCCAGCCGAACACTTAGCCCATTGCGCCATGGCTGATCGTCCACAATCAGTACCCCGTTCCTGCCTTCTCCCCATATCCCCTGACTCCGCTATCTTTAAGAGCCCTATCTAGCTCTCTCTTGAAAGTATCCAGAGAACCGGCCTCCACCGCCCTCTGAGGCAGAGAATTCCACAGACTCACCACTCTCTGGGTGAAAAATTGTTTCCTCGTCTCCGTTCTAAATGGCTTACCCCTTATTCTTAAACTGTGTGTGTGGCCCCTGGTTCTGGACTCCCCCAACATCAGGAACATGTTTCCTGCCTCTAACGTGTCCAAACCCTTAACTAACTTATATGTTTCAACGAGATGCCCTCTCATCCTTCTAAACTCCAGAGTGTACAAGCCCAGCCGCTCCATTCTCTCAGCATATGACAGTCCCGCCATCCCGGGAATTAACCTGGTGAACCTACGCTGCACTCCCTCAATAGCAAGAATGTCCTTCCTCAAATTAGGGGACCAAACTGCACACAATACTCCAGGTGTGGTCTCACTAGGGCCCTGTACAACTGCAGAAGGACCTGGGGTTGGGTGGAAGAGATAGATCAGCCATGATTGAATGTCGGAGTAGACTTGATGGGCTGAATCATAAGGTCATAAGGAATAGGAGCGGGATTAGGCCATTCGGCCCATCGAGTCTACTCCGCCATTCAATCATCGCTGATCTATCTCTCCCTCCTAACCCCATTCTCCTGCCTTCTCCCCCATAACCCCTGACACCCGCACTAATCAAAAATCTATCTATCTCTGCCTTAAATATATCCACTGACTTGTGGCCTCCACAGCCGTCTGTGGCAAAGAATTCCCACAGATTCACCCCCCTCTGGCTAAAGAAATTCCTCCTCATCTCCTTCCTTGAAGAACGTCCTTCAATTCTAAGGCTGTGACCTTGACTCTCCCACTAGTGGAAACATCCTCTCCACGTCCACTCTATCCAGGCCCACAGCGCGGAAACAGGCCCGAGTCCGCGCCGACCAGCGATACCCACACATTAACGTTATCCTACACACACTGGGGAACTCCGTATAGACAGCGCCCGTAGCCGGGATCGAACCCGGGTCTCGGGCGCTGTGAGGCAGCAACTCTACGCGCTGGTGGTAACAGTGGCACAGTTGCTGCTTCACCGCGCCGGAGAGAGCCGGGTTCAATCCCAACTACGGGGTGCTGTTTCTACGGAGTTTGCACGTTCTCCCCGTGACCCGCGTGGGTTTTCTCCGGGATCTTCGGTTTCCTCCCACGCTCCAAAGACGCGCGTGTTTTTTAGGTTAATTGGCTTCTGTAAATTGCCCCCTAGTGTGGATCAGGCAGTGAGATAGCATAGAACTAGTGTGAACGGCCGATCGCTGATCGGGGTGGACTCGATGGGCCGATGGGCCTGTTTCCGTGCTGTGTCTCTAAACTAAACACATTCCAGTCACAGAGTGATACAGCCCTTCGGCCCGACTTGCCCACGCCGACCAACATGCCCCATCTACTCTAGTCCAATATCCCGCCAAACCTGTCCTGTCAAAACAGAGACCGCACGTCACAGGAACAGGCCCTTCAGCCCATCGATACCGTGCTGGCCGTCGAAATTGATCTTGGGGTTTTTTTGGGGTTATTGCACGGGAATAAACTGTCAATAGCCAATAGGTGCAGGAGTAGGCCATTCGGCCCTTCGAGCCAGCACCGCCATTCAATATGACAATAGACAACAGGTTCGGCCCTTCGAGCCAGCACTGCCATTCAATGTGATCATGGCTGATCATCCCCAATCAGTACCCCGTTCCTGCCTTCTCCCCATATCCCCTGACTCCGCCATCTTTAAGAGCCCTATCTAGCTCTCTCTCTTGAAAGCATCCACAGAACCGGCCTCCACCGCCCTCCGAGGCAGAGAATTCCACAGACTCACAACTCTCTGTGAGAAACATAGAAACATAGACAATAGGTGCAGGAGTAGGCCATTCGGCCCTTCGAGCCAGCACCGCCATTCAATATGACAATAGACAACAGGTGCAGGAGTAGGCCATTCGGCCCTTCGAGCCTGCACCGCCATTCAATATGATCATGGCTGATCATCCAACTCAGTATCCTGTACCTGCCTTCTCTCCATACTTTATCCACAAGGGCCACATCTAACTCCCTCTTAAATATAGCCAATGAACTGTGGCCTCAACTACCTTCTGTGTCAGAGAGTTCCAGAGATTCACCACTCGCTGTGTGAAAAATGTTTTTCTCATCTCGGTGATTTCCCCCTTATCCTTAAACTGTGACCCCTTGTTCTGGACTTCCCCAACATCGGGAACAATCTTCCTGCATCTAGCCTGTCCAACCCCTTAAGAATTTTGTAAGTTTCTATAAGACCCCCCCTCAATCTTCTAAATTCTAGCGAGTACAAGCCGAGTCTATCCAGTCTTTCTTCATATGAAGGTCCTGACATCCCAGGAATCAGTCTGCAGAATCTTCTCTGTACTCCCTCTATGGCAAGAATGTCTTTCCTCAGATTAGGAGACCAAAACTGCACGCAATACTCCAGGTGTGGTCTCACCAAGACGCCTGTACAACTGCAGTAGAACCTCCCTGCTGCTATACTCAAATCCTTTTGCTATGAATGCTAACATACCATTTGCTTTCTTCACTGCCTGCTGCACCTGCATCACCTGCAGAGAAAAAGCGTTTCCTCGTCTCCGTTCTAAATGGCTTACTCCTTATTCTTAAACTATGTGTGTGGCCCCTGGTTCTGGACTCCCCCAACATCAGGGACATGTTTCCTGCCTCTAGTGTGTCCATAATTGGCTCGCGGGGAGGGTGGTACCTACCGGCAGGCACTCTCTGGATGGGCCTGTGTGGACCCAGATGTCCTTCGGAGGGTGCGGCCTTCCTGGGCTCGAAAGCCTCCTCCTCACCACATTCTTCCGAGTCTGCAACAGGACAGGAAGCAACGGTAAGATTTTGAGTTGATTTGGAGTTTGAGTTCGGCTTCACTTCATCAGGTACAGGGAAAAACGTTTATTGTTGCGTGCTATCCAGTCCAATAGACAATAGACAATAGGGGCAGTAGAGGCCATTCGGCCCTTCGAGCCAGCACCCCCATTCAATGTGATCATGGCTGATCATCCCCAATCAGTACCCCGTTCCTGCCTTCTCCCCATATCCCCTGACTCCGCTATCTTTAAGAGCCCTATCTAGCTCTCTCTTGAAAGTATCCAGAGAACCGGCCCCCACCGCCCTCTGTGAGGCAGAGAATTCCACAGACTCACAACTCTCTGTGAGAAAAAGTGTTTCCTCGTCTCCGTTCTAAATGGCTTACCCCTTATTCTTAAACTGTGTGTGGCCCCTGGTTCTGGACTCCCCCAACATCGGGAACATGTTTCCTGCCTCTAGCGTGTCCAAGCCCTTAACAATATTATATGTTTCAATGAGATGCCCTCTCATCCTTCTAAACTCCACAGAGTGTACAAGCCCAGCTGCTCCATTCTCTCAGCGTATGACAGTCCCGCCATCCCGGGAATTAACCTGGTGAACCTACGCTGGGCTCCCTCAATAGCAAGAATGTCCTTCCTCAAATTAGGGGACCAAAACTGCACCCGTCGCCTCCCATCCCTTCACCCGTCCACCCTGCCCACGCTCCAAAGCCGTGGTGGGACCCATTGCCTCGTCAGTCCCGGTAGATTGTGTTCCCCGACTCCGTCTAATTAACGCATTTTATCGGGACGCATCGCGACACGGTTTGGGAACGGCTCCATCCAAGACCCACTGGAAATCGTTCGGCCCTTCGAGCCAGCACCGCCATTCAATGTGATCATGGCTGATCATCCACAATCAGTACCCCGTTCCTGCCTTCTCCCCATATCCCCTGACTCCGCTATCTTTAAGAGCCCTATCTAGCTCTCTCTTGAAAGTATCCAGAGAACCGGCCTCCACCGCCCTCTGAGGCAGAGAATCCCAGACTCACCACTCTCTTGGTAAAAATGTTTTTCCTCATCTCCGTTCTAAATGGCCAACCCCTTATTCTTAAACTGTGGCCCCTGGTCCTGGACTCCCCCAACATCGGGAACATGTTTCCTGCCTCTGGCATGTCCAATCCCTTATTAATCTTATATGTTTCAATGAGATATCCCTCTCATCCTTCTAAACTCCAGAGTGTACAAGCCCAGCTGCTCCATTCTCTCAGCATATGACAGTCCCGCCATCCCGGGAATTAACCTGGTGAACCTACGCTGCACTCCCTCAATAGCAAGAATGTCCTTCCTCAAATTAGGGGACCAAAACTGCACACAATACTCCAGGTGTGGTCTCACTAGGGCCCTGTACAACTGCAGAAGGACCTCTTTGCTCCTATATGCTCAACTCCTCTTGTTATAAAGGCCAACATGCCATTCACTTTCTTCACTGCCTGCTGTACCTGCATGCTTACTTTCATAGACTGATGAACAAGGACCCCCAGATCCTGTTGTACTTCCCCTTTTCCCAACTTGACGCCATTTAGATAATAATCTGCCTTCCTGTTTTTGCTACCAAAGGGGATAACCTCACATTTATCCGCATTAAACTGCATCTGCCATGCATCTGCCCACTCCCCCAACCTGTCCAAGTCACCCTGCATCCTCATAGCATCCTCCTCACAGTTCACACTGGCACCCAGCTTTGTGTCATCTGCAAATTTGCTAATGTTATTTTGAATCCCTTCATCCAAATCATTGATGTATGTTGTAAATAGCTGCGGTCCCAGCACCGAGCCTTGTGGTATCCCACTAGTCACTGCCTGCCATTCTGAAAGGGATCCGTTAATCCCTACTCTTTGTGTCCTGTCTGCCAACCACTTCTCTATCTATGTCAGCACTCTACCCCCAATACCATGTGCCCTAATTTTGCCAACTCATCTCCTATGTGGGACCTGCTGAGTTACTCCAGCACTCTGTGAAACGTCACCTATCCATGTTCTCCACAGATGCTGCCTGACCCGCTGAGTTACTCCAGCACTCTGTGTCTATCTTCACCCGCCAGCCAGCTTCACGATTCCATCGAGAGACTGTTTAAGAAGGAACTGCAGATGCTGGAAAATCGAAGGTAGACAAAAGTGCTGGAGAAACTCAGCGGGTGCAGCAGCATCTATGGAGCGAAGGAAATAGGCAACGTTTCGGCCCGAAACCCTTCCGGGTTTCGGCCCGAAACGTTGCCTATTTCCTTCAGGGTTTCGGCCCGAAACGTTGCCTATTTCCTTCGCTTCATTGATGCTGCCTGACCCGCTGAGTTACTCCAGCACTCTGTGAAACGTCACCTATCCATGTTCTCCGCAGCTGCTGCCTGACCCGCTGAGTTACTCCAGCACTCTGTGAAACGTCACCTATCCACGTTCTCCCACAGATGCTGCCTGACCCGCTGAGTTACTCCAGCACGCTGTGAAACGTCACCTATCCATGTTCTCCACAGATGCTGCATGTCTGACCCGCTGAGTTACTCCAGCACTCTGTGAAACGTCACCTATCCACGTTCTCCACAGATGCTGCCCGCCTGACCCGCTGAGTTACTCCAGCACTCTGTGAAACGTCACCTATCCATGTTCCCCACAGATGCTGCCTGACCCACCCGCTGAGTTACTCCAGCACTCTGTATCTAAACTGTGTTGCGATGTGAGGTTGGTGCCTGCCCCAGCCCCACCGTGTAGCCAGCCAGCGATAGAGAGAGGACACAGAAAGCGTTTCCATACCATAGCTGTGTCTCCTGCAGGAGCTGAATACTTCGCTTCCATGGGGGCAACAAGAGAAAGCAGATATCATAAAACGTTTACCACATCGACACAGGCGGGAGAACCGAGAACATGCACCGCTCACAGCCCGGGCACAGTGGGACGGGACACACACGACATGACACACACACACATAGACCACAGGGAGCGGACAGCAGAGGGGGGGGTGGGGTAATGCACAAACAGCAGGGGAGAAAATGCTTTGGTGTCAAGCAAAGATCCTACAGCGGAGCAAGATAGACCACTCCTGCTAAAAATGCAATGGGTCGACGTGTAGTACGCAACGGAGCGGAACGTGGGCCTATTTATCATCCATTTCAGTAACCCGACCCGACCCCACCCGCAGTGTAATCAACGTTGCAGGGGAACAGTTTATGTTAATGAATTAAAATTCTGAAAACGAGGAGAAGATTTTTTACCAAAGAACTTTTATATTTACGAGGATGTTTCCGTATCCGACTCCCGTCTCCGCGCTAGTATCTTTGCTCCGCTGTGACGGGGTCTTTGGTGTGGAGACGGAAGCCGGTTACGGAAATGGGGCCGAAAATCACCCGCGAATCTGCCCATGACCGTACTGCGTCTTGAGTGGACTATCTTGCTCCGCTGTAGGGTCTTTGGGGTCAAGGGTCTCGACCAGGGCGAGATCTAGGGGGGGGGAGGGGGGTCTCGACCAGGACCAGGTTTACGTATAAGCTTCACGAGCTTAAGCTGAGGGTCTCGAGATCTAGGGGGGGCCTAGGGCCTCGCTTCATCTAAATCCAGCCCTGGTCTCGACCCTGAAAACCTCACCCTTCCCTTCCCTTCCCTGCCCGTCCCGCTGAGTGACTCCAGCGTTTTGTGCCTGTATCTCCGGCGTAACGTGGCGGGTGGTCTCGCCCAGCCCACCCGCCCATCCCACCAAACCGGCACTGGGTTAGTTTGGAGGTACAGCGCGGAAACAGGCCCTTCGGCCCACCGAGTCTGCGCCCGTCCAGCGATCATCCCGTACGTACGCTGGCACGAGGGGACAATGGGCTGCAGGAGGAGGCCATTCGGCCCTTCGAGCCAGCACCGCCATTCATTGTGATCATGGCTGATCGTCCCCAATCAGTGCCTGCCTTCTCCCCTTGACTCCACCAGCCCCTAGAGCTCTATCTAACTCTCTCTTAAATCCATCCAGTGACTTGGCCTCCACTGCCCTCTGTGGCAGGGAATTCCACAAATTCACAACTCTCTGGGTGAAAAAGTTTTTTTCTCACCTCAGTCTTAAATGACCTCCCCTTTATTCTTATGTGTGTGGCCCCTGGTTCTGGACTCGCCCAACATTGGGAACATTTTTCCTGCATCTAGCTTGTCCAGTCCTTTTATAATTTTAGATGTTTCTATAAGATTTCCCCCCGCCCTCTCATCCTTCTAAACTCCAGTGAATACAAGCCTAGTCTGAAGAAGGGTTTTGGCCCGAAACGCTGCCTATTTCCCTCGCTCCATAGATGCTGCTGCACCCGCTGAGTTTCTCCAGCACTTTTGCCTATCTTTGATTTTCCAGCATCTGCAGTTCTTTCTTAAAACACAAGCCTAGTCTTATAGGGAAGATGATATCTTCCCTCTATCAGGGCGACCAAAGCTGAACAGAATGTTCCAAATGTGGCCTCGCCAATGTCATAAGGTCGTAAGGAATAGGAGTAGAAACTAGGCCATTCGGCCCATCAAGTCTGCTCATTCTTTCAATCATGCCTGATCTATCTCTCCCTCCCCATTCTCCTGCTTCAAAGCAAATGGTATGTTAGCATTCATAGCAAAAGGATTTGAGTATAGGAGCAGGGAGGTTCTACTGCAGTTGTACACGGTCTTGGTGAGACCACACCTGGAGTATTGCGTACAGTTTTGGTCTCCTAATCTGAGGAAAAACATTCTTGCCATAGAGGGAGTACAGAGAAGGTTCACCAGACTGATTCCTGGGATGTCAGGACTTTCATATGAAGAAAGACTGGATAGACTCGGCTTGTACTCGCTAGAATTTAGAAGATTGAGGGGGGATCTTATAGAAACTTACAAAATTCTTAAGGGGTTGGACAGGCTAGATGCAGGAAGATTGTTCCCGATGTTGGGGAAGTCCAGGACAAGGGGTCACAGTTTAAGGATAAGAGGGAAGTCCTTTAGATCCGAGATGAGAAAAACATTTTTTACACAGTGGTGAATCTGTGGAATTCTCTGCCACGGAAGGTAGTTGAGGCCACAGTTCATTGGCTATATTTAAGAGGGAGTTAGATGTGGCCCTTGTGGCTAAAGGGATCAGGGGGTATGCAGAGAAGGCAGGGATGGGATACTGAGTTGGATGATCAGCCATGATCATATTGAATGGCGGTGCAGGCTCGAAGGGCCGAATGGCCTCTACTCCTGCACCTATTGTCTATGTTTCTATGCCTTCCCCCCGTACGAATGCAACACAGCGCTCCAACCTCTGTACTCGATACACTGACTGCTGAAGGCCAACGAGCCCAAGATGCTCCTCACAGCCCAGTCAACTCCTGACGCCACTTTTGAGGAGCAATCATTGTTGCAACCACTAGGAAAATGGACACTCAATGGGTAGTTAAGAAACATTTGAGACCACACCTGGAGTATTGTGTGCAGTTTTGGTCCCCTAATTTGAGGACGGACATTCTTGCTATTGAGGGAGCCCAGCGTAGGTTCACCAGGTTAATTCCTGGGATGGCGGGACTGTCATATGCTGAGAGAATGGAGCGGCTGGGCTTGTACACTCTGGAGTTTAGAAGGATGAGAGGGCATCTTATTGAAACATATAAGATTTTTAAGGGATTTGGACACACTAGAGGCAGGAAACATGTTCCCGATGTTGGGGGAGTCCAGAACCTGGGGCCACACAGTTTAAGAATAAGGGGTAAGCCATTTAGAACAGAGACGAGGAAACACTTTTTCTCACAGAGAGTTGTGAGTCTGTGGAATTCTCTGCCTCAGAGGGCGGTGGTGGCCGGTTCTCTGGATACTTTCATGAGAGAACGGGATAGGGCTCCTAAAGATAGCGGAGTCAGGGGGTATGGGGAGAAGGCAGGAACGGGGTACTGATTGTGGATGATCAGCCATGATCACAGTGAATGGCGGTGCTGGCTCGAAGGGCCGAATGGCCTACTCCTGCAACTATTGTCTAATGTCTGTTGTCTATGATCACATTGAATGGCGGTGCTGGCTCGAAGGGCCGAATGGCCTACTCCCGCACATGATGTCTACACAATGACACTCACCCAGTGCGGTTTCGTTTAGAAATACAGCACGGAAACAGGCCCTTCGGCCCACCGATCCCGCGCCAACCTGCGTCAATTTTAGACCCCGCTTGTCTTTGTAGCGTGGGAGGAAAACCGGAGCACCCGGAGAAAACCCACGCGGGTCACGAGGAGAACGTGCAAACTCCGTACAGACAGCGCCCGTAGTCGGGATCAAACCCGGGTCTCCGGCGCTGTGAGGCAGGAACTACCGCAGCGCCACCGTGTGGACCTCTACGTACGGATACTGTTACTGATTTGGTCTTTTGGGTGAGATATATTTAATTAACTGACTGTAATTAACAATGACTGTCGTGGGACAGTTCCCTGGTTTAACGATGCAGTCATTAATCTCTCCCTCTCTATGGGCAGACGGCTCCAACCATATGATCCCTGGCAGTCTCTAGTGACTCTTACAAACTTATACTGATGCATAGTACAACATAGAAACATAGACAATAGGTGCAGGAGTAGAGGCCATTCGGCCCTTCGAGCCTGCACCGCCATTCAATATGATCATGGCTGATCATCCAACTCAGTATCCCGTTCCTGCCTTCACTCCATACCCCCTGATCCCCTTAGCCACAAGGGCCACATCTAACTCCCTCTTAAATATAGCCAATGATCTGTGGCCTCAACTACCCTCTGCGGCAGAGAGTTCCAGAGATTCACCACTCTCTGTGTGAAAAAGTTCTTCTCATCTCGGTTTTAAAGGATTTCCCCCTTATCCTTAAGCTGTGACCCCTTGTCCTGGACTTCCCCAACATCGGGAACAATCTTCCTGCATCTAGCCTGTCCAACCCCTTAAGAATTTTATAAGTTTCTATAAGATCCCCTCTCAATCTCCTAAATTGTAGAGGGTATAAACCAAGTCTATCCAGTCTTTCTTCATAAGACAGTCCTGACATCCCAGGAATCAGTCTGGCGAACCTTCTCTGCACTCCCTCTATGGCAATAATGTCCTTCCTCAGATTTGGAGACCAAAACTGTACGCAATACTCCAGGTGTGGTCTCACCAAGACCCTGTACAACTGCAGTAGAACCTCCCTGCTCCTAGACTCAAATCCTAACACATCCTAACGGGGTACATTACAGCTTGGCTTGGGAACAGCTCTGCCCAGGACTCTTAAAGATAGCGGAGTCAGGGGATATGGGGAGAAGGCAGGAACGGGGTACTGATTGGGGACAATCAGCCATGGTCACATTGAATGGCGGTGCTGGCTCGAAGGGCCGAATGGCCTACTCCTGCACCTATTGTCTATTGTCCATTGACCGCAAGAAATTGCAGAGAGTTGTAGATGTGGCCCAGTCCCACACACACACCACACTCCCCACTATTGTAGATGTAGCCCAGTCCATCACACACACCACACTCCCCACCATTGTAGATGTAGCCCAGTCCCACACACACACCACACTCCCCACCACTGTAGATGTAGCCCAGTCCCACACACACCACACTCCCCACCACTGTAGATGTAGCCCAGTCCCACACACACACCACACTCCCCACCATTGTAGATGTAGCCCAGTCCATCACACACACCACACTCCCCACCATTGTAGATGTAGCCCAGTCCCACACACACACCACACTCCCCACCATTGTAGATGTAGCCCAGTCCATCACACACACCACACTCCCAACCATTGTAGATGTAGCCCAGTCCCACACACACAGCACACTCCCCACCACTGTAGATGTAGCCCAGTCCATCACACAGACCACAATAGACAATAGGCCCAGCGCAAATTGGAGGAACAGCACCTCATATTTCGCTTGGGCAGCTTATACCCCAGGGGTATCAACGTTGACTTCTCTAACTTCAAGTAACCCTTGCTTTCCCTCTCTCTCCATCCGCTCCCACCACCCACCCAAGTCGTGCCGGCTTCAAAGTCGTCTTGTTCAGTTTCACTGTCGGTAACTGGTTTTCACCCTCGCTAACACAGCTCACACTGCCCAGTTTCCTTCATCATCGTTACATTGTTCCACATCTTTCATTCATTTATTCTACATCTCTCTACAACGCGGTCGATATCTCTCGTTCCCCTTTCCCCCCCGACTGTCAGACTGAAGAGGGGTCTCGACCCGAAACGTCACCCATTCCTTCTCTCCACAGATGCTGCCTGACCCGCTGAGTTATGGTGCAGCAGCATCTATGGAGCTAAGGAAATAGGCAACATTTCGGGCCAAAACCCTTCTGGAAATAGGCAACGTTTCGGGCCGAAACCCGGAAGGGTTTCGGCCCGAAACGTTGTCTATTTCCTTAGCTCCATAGATGCTGCCTGACCCGCTGAGTTACTCCAGCACTCTGTGAAACGTCACCTATCCATGTTCTCCACAGATGCTGCCTGACCCGCTGAGTTACTCCACCACTCTGTGAAACGTCACCTATCCATGTTCTCCACAGATGCTGCCTGACCAGCTGAGTTACTCCAGCACTCTGTGAAACGTCACATATCCATGTTCTCCACAGATGCTGCCTTTGGTTTATAGACAACAAACAGTAGGTGCAGGAGGAGGCCATTCAGCCCTTCGGGCCAGCACCGCCATTCAATGTGATCATGGCTGATCATCCCCAATCAGTGCCCCGTTCCTGCCTTCTCCCCATATCCCCGGACTCCGCTATCTTTAAGAGCCCTATCTACCTCTCTTTTGTAAGTATCCAGAGAACCGGCCTCCACCGCCCTCTGAGGCAGAGAATTCCACAGACTCACAACTCTCTGTGAGAAAAAGTGTTTCCTCGTCTACGTTCGAAATGGCTTACCCCTTATTCTTAAACTGTGTGTGGCCCCTGGTTCTGGACTCCCCCAACATCGGGAACATGTTTCCTGCCTCTAGCGTGTCCAAACCCTTAACAATCTCATATATGTTTCAATGAGATGCCCTCTCATCCTTCTAAACTCCAGAGTGTACAAGCCCTGCCGCTCCATTCTCTCAGCATATGACAGTCCCGCCATCCCGGGAATTAACCTGGTGAACCTACGCTGCACTCCCTCAATAGCAAGAATGTCCTTCCTCAAATTAGGGGACCAAAACTGCACACAATACTCCAGGTGTGGTCTCACTAGAGCCCTGTACAACTGCAGAAGGCCCTCTTTGCTCCTATACTCAACTCCTCTTGTTATGAAGGCCAACATGCCATTGGCTTTCTTCACTGCCTGCTGTCGTGAGCTTCTAAGCATTCCGTAACCTCATCCTTTAAAGTAATCGACTCTAAAACCTTACAAACCACCAAAGTCAGACTATCCAAAGATGGACACGAAATGCTGGAGTAACTCAGCGGGACAGGCAGCATCTCTGGAGAGAAGGGACGGGTGGCGTTTCGAGAATGAAGAAGGGTCTCGACCCATCCCTTCCCTCCAGAGATGCTGCCTGTCCCGCTGAGTTACTCCAGCTTTTTGTGTCTATCTTCAGTAACTGAGATCTACTCCAGACCTCTGCACCATTATCGTGACCTGGAATGACTGATTACTGATTGTCTGAAATAGATTTATTACATAGAAACATAGAAATTAGGTGCAGGAGTAGAGGCCATTCGGCCCTTCGAGCCTGCACCGCCATTCAATGTGATCATGGCTGATCATCCAACTCAGTATCCCGTACCTGCCTTCTCTCCATACCCCCTGATCCCCTTAGCCACAAGGGCCACATCTAACTCCCTCTTAAATATAGCCAATGAACTGGCCTCAACTACCCTCTGTGGCAGAGAGTTCCAGAGATTCACCACTCTCTGTGTGAAAAAAGTTCTTCTCATCTCGGTTTTAAAGGATTTCCCCCTTCTCCTTAAGCTGTGACCCCTTGTCCTGGACTTCCCCAACATCGGGAACAATCTTCCTGCATCTAGCCTGTCAAACCCCTTAAGAATTTTGTAAGTTTCTATAAGATCCCCTCTCAATCTCCTAAATTCTAGAGAGTATAAACCAAGTCTATCCAGTCTTCAGTCTTCCATCCCAGGAATCAGTCTGGTGAACCTTCTCTGCACTCCCTCTATGGCAATAATGTCCTTCCTCAGATTTGGAGACCAAAACTGTACGCAATACTCCAGGTGTGATCTCACCAAGACCCTGTACAACTGCAGTAGAACCTCCCTGCTCCTATACTCAAATCCTCTTGCTATGAAAGCTAACATACCATTCGCTTTCTTCACTGCCTGCTGCACCTGCATGCCTACCTTCAATGACTGGTGTACCATGACACCCAGGTCTCGCTGCATCTCCCCCTTTCCCAATCGGCCACCATTTAGATAATATTGAAAGGTGGAAAGAGGCCCTTCGGCCCAGCGAGTCCGTGCCAGCCATAGACCTCCCGTTCACACACTAGTTCCGTGTTATCACACTTTCTCATCCTCTCCCTGCACACTAGGGGGGCAATTTACAGAGGGGCCAGTTAACCTACAAACCCGCACGTCTTTGGGATGTGGGAGGAGACCTGAGCACCCGGAGAAAACCCACACAGTCGCAGGTAGAGTGTACAAACTCCACACAAACCTGAGGTCAGGATCAAACATAGAAACATAGGAAATAGGTGCAGGAGTAGAGGCCATTCGGCCCTTCGAGTCTATGTACCTGTCTAACTGTTTCTTAAACGTTGGGATAGTCCCAGCCTCAACTACCTCCTCCGGAAGCTCGTTCCATACACCCACCA
>NW_026576186.1:70000-72500 GCF_028641065.1 Leucoraja erinaceus | reverse complement strand
GGTTTATACTCCCACTAGCTCCTCCTTTCCTCTCTGGAAAGCAGACTGTTATCTAAATGGTGGCCGACTAGGAAAAGGGGATATGCAGCGAGACCTGGGTGTCATGGTACACCAGTCATTGAAAGTAGGCGTGCAGGTGCAGCAGACAGTGAAGAAAGCGAATGGTATGTTAGCTTTCATAGCAAAAGGATTTGAGTATAGGAGCAGGGAGGTTCTACTGCAGTTGTACAGGGTCTTGGTGAGACCACACCTGGAGTATTGCGTACAGTTTTGGTCTCCAAATCTGAGGAAGGACATTATTGCCATAGAGGGAGTGCAGAGAAGGTTCACCAGACTGATTCCTGGGATGTCAGGACTGTCTTATGAAGACTGGATCTTGGTTTATACTCTCTAGAATTTAGAAGATTGAGAGGGGATCTTATAGAAACTTACAAAATTCTTAAGGGGTTGGACAGGCTAGATGCAGGAAGATTGTTCCCGATGTTGGGGAAGTCCAGGACAAGGGGTCACAGCTTGAGGATAAGGGGGAAATCCTTTAAAACCAAGATGAGAGGAACTTTTTTCACACAGAGGGTGGTTGAATCTCTGGAACTCTCTGCCACAGAGGCCACAGATCATTGGCTATATTTAAGAGGGAGTTAGATGTGGCCCTTATGGCTAAGGGGATCAGAGGGTATGGAGAGAAGGCAGGTACGGGATACTGAGTTGGATGATCAGCCATGATCATATTGAATGGCGGTGCAGGCTCGAAGGGCCGAATGGCCTCTACTCCTGCACCTATTGTCTATGTTTCTATGTCTATGTTTCTATGTTTAGAGATACAGCGCGGAAACAGGCCCTTCAGCCCACCGGGTCCGCCCCGACCAGCGATCCCCGCACACTAACACTATCCTACACACACTAGGGGACAATTTACAATTTTCCCGAAGCCAATTAACCTACAAACCCGCACGCCTTTGGAGCGTGGGGGGAAACTCTAGCGGGTTTGGACACGCTAGAGGCAGGAAACATGTTCCCGATATTGGGGGGGGGGGGGGGGGGGTCTAGAACCAGGGGCCACACACAGTTTAAGAATAAGTGTCACCCCTTAATTAGAACGGAGACGAGGAAACACTTTTTCCACACAGAGAGTGGTGAGTCTGTGGAATTCTCTGCCTCAGAGGGCGTTGTGGAGGCCGGTTCTCTGGATGCTTTCAAGAGAGAGGCTCTTAAAGATAGCGGAGGCAGGGGATATGGGGAGAAGGCAGGAACGGGGTACTGGTCGGGGATGATCAGCCATGATCACATTGAATGGCGGGTGCTGGCTCGAAGGGCCGAATGGCCTCTACTCCTGCACCTGTTGTCTATTGTGTACGGACACTGGAGCACCCGGAGGAAACCCCACGCAGGGGAGAACGTGCAAACTCCGTACAGAGGGCACCCGTGGTCGGGATTGGCGTGTCACTCTGATGCTAATGAAGCTGGATCTGCTCTGATACCAGCGACACGTCATCTGTGTATCTGAGGTGGAGGCGTTGATTGTTCACCACATAAAATTATCTGTCAGCCTGCAAACCAAGGCCTGAGGATCGGGCCGGGGCCGGGGCCAGTGCAAGGTTGAACTGCAGATGCTGGTTTACAGCGAAGAAAAGGCACAGAGTGCTGGAGTAACTCAGCGGGTCAGGCAGCATCTGTGGAGAACATGGATAGGTGACGTTTCACAGAGTGCTGGAGAAACTCAGCGGGTCAGGCAGCATTTGTGGGGAACATGGATAGGTACAGAGTGCTGGAGTAACTCAGCGGGTGCAGCAGCATCTGTGGAGCTAAGGAAATAGGCAACGTTTTGAGCCGAAACCCGTAAGGGTTTCGGCCCAAAACGTTGCCTATTTCCAGAAGGATTTCGGCCCGAAACGTTGCCTATTTCCAGAAGGATTTCGGCCCGAAACGTTGCCTATTTCCAGAAGGATTTCGGCCCGAAACGTTGCCTATTTCCAGAAGGATTTCGGCCCGAAACGTTGCCTATTTCCAGAAGGATTTCGGCCCGAAACGTTGCCTATTTCCTTAGCTCCATAGATGCTGCTGCACCATAACTCAGCGGGTCAGGCAGCATCTGTGGAGAACATGGATAGGTGGCGTTTCACAGAGTGCTGGAGTAACTCAGCGGGTCAGGCAGCATCTGTGGAGAACATGGATAGGTGACGTTTCACAGAGTGCTGGAGTAACTCAGTGGGTCAGGCAGCATCTGTGGAGAACATGGATAGGTGACGTTTCACAGAATGCTGGAGTAACTCAGCGGGTCAGGCAGCATCTGTGGAGAACATGGATAGGTGAAGTTTCACAGAGTGCCGGAGTAACTCAGTGGGTCAGGCAGCATCTGTGGAGAACATGGATAGGTGACGTTTCGGGTCGAGACCCCTCTTCACACTGAGAGTCAGGGGAGAGGGAGTCTAGAGATATGGAAGGGTAAGATGTGAATAAGACAGATCAAAGCAGACGATGTTCACGGCAATGTTAAATGGTT
>NW_026576186.1:55000-60000 GCF_028641065.1 Leucoraja erinaceus | reverse complement strand
TGTGTGTGTGTGTGTGTGTGTGTGTGTGTGTGTGTGTGTGTGTGTGTGTGTCTGTGTCTGTATGTGTGTGTGTGTGTGTCTGTATGTGTGTGTGTGTGTGTGTGTGTGTGTGTGTGTGTGTGTGTATCTGTGTGTGTGTGTGTGTGTGTGTGTGTGTGTGTGTGTGTGTGTGTGTGTGTATCTGTGTGTGTGTGTGTGTGTGTGTGTGTGTGTATGTGTGTGTGTGTGTGTGTGTGTGTGTATGTGTGTGTGTGTGTGTGTGTGTATATGTGTGTGTGTATGTGTGTGTGTGTAAATATGTGTGTGTGTATATATGTGTGTATGTGTGTGTGTGTATATATCCCCTCTCCTCCCTCTCTCTCTTTCCCTCCCCTCTTTCTCCCTCTCTCTCCCCCTCCCCCAGTCTCTGCTTTTCTCTCTCTCCCTCCTTTCTCTCTCTCCTTTTCTCTTTCCCCTTTTCTCTATCTCTCTCACTCTCCCCCTTCCCCTCTCCCTCCCCCCTCTTCCCCTCTCTCCTTCTCCCTCTCTTCCTCCCTCTCTCTCCCCCCTCTCTTCCCACCCCCTCTCTCCCCCTCTCTCTCAAAAGCATATATACAGATATATACACACTGGTATGAGCAAACACACACACAAAGACACACTCACTCATTCACAAAAGCACACACACACGCAATGACTCTCTCTCACACACACACAAAGGCACACACACACACCGACACAGACACACATATTATATATACAGAAACATACACACACACACACACACACAGTTAAGAATAAGGGGTAAGCCATTTAGAACGGAGACGAGGAAACATTTTTTCTCACACAGAGAGTGGTGAGTCTGTGGAATTCTCTGCCTCAGAGGGCGGTGGAGGCCGGTTCTCCGGATACTTTCAAGAGAGAGCTAGATAGGGCTCTTAAAGATAGCGGAGTCAGGGGATATGGGGAGAAGGCAGGAACGGGGTACTGATTGGGGATGATCAGCCGTGATCACATTGAAGGGCGGTGCTGGCTCGAAGGGCCGAATGGCCTCTACTCCTGCACCTGTTGTCTATTGTCTAAAGATGCAGAAAGCACGTTATGGGGGTGCATCACAGCATGGTTTAGTAACAGCTCCATCCAAGACCGTATCGCGGGTGTCGTTTTGGGTTTGGATCCTTGGAACCCTGGTATGTGGGTGAACGGTGATACAGACAGATTCACGTGATATTAACATAGAAACATAGACAATAGGTGCAGGACTAGAGGCCATTCGGCCCTTCGAGCCTACACCGCCATTCAATATGATCATGGCTGATCATCCAACTCAGTATCCTGTACCTGCCTTCTCTCCATACCCCCTGATCCCTTTAGCCACAAGGGCCACATCTAACTCCCTCTTAAATATAGCCAACGAACTGTGTGGCCTCAACTACCTTCTGTGGCAGAGAATTCCACAGATTCACCACTCTGTGAGTGTGTGAAAGAAAATGTTTTTCTCATCTCATCTCAGTCCTAAAAGATTTCCCCCTTATCCTTAAACTTTGTGACCCCTTGTTCTGGACTTCCCCAACATCGGGAACAATCTTCCTGCATCTAACCTGTCCAACCCCTTAAGAATTAAGAAACCAATACGGGCACTAAGTTTATTTTTTGGACAACGGCATTCAAAATGGGATTTTGGAGATTTGGACTAAACCAGGGGATCACAATCTTTTTTGTGCCGTTTTCCCCAGGCAACTTTAGCAGCACGTAACAATGTTACTCCACTTATTCATGAACAACTAATGATGAGCAGATACCAGGATACCACAACCACACACAGTCACAGTCAATGAAGGAAAAATATCTACAGATCCAGAATCAACTAATTTACCTCCTGGGTAGGCGATAAATGGTAGGGAATTGAAGAATACAGCTGAACAGAGGGATCTGGGAATAACTGTGCATAGTTCCTTGAAGGTGGAATCTCATATAGATAGGGTGGTAAAGAAAGCTTTTGGTATGCTAGCCTTTATAAATCAGACCATTGAGTATAGAAGCTGGGATGTAATGTTAAAATTGTACAAGGCATTGGTGAGACCAAATCTGGAGTATGGTGTACAATTTTGGTCGCCCAATTATAGGAAGGATGTCAACAAAATAGAGAGAGTACAGAGGAGATTTACTAGAACGTTGCCTGGGTTTCAACAACTAAGTTACAGAGAAAGGTTGAATAAGTTAGGTCTTTATTCTCTGGAGCGCAGAAGGTTAAGGGGGGACTTGATAGAGGTCTTTAAAATGATGAGAGGGATAGACAGAGTTGATGTGGACCAGATTTTCCCTTTGAGAATAGGGAAGATTCAAACAAGAGGACATGACTTCAGAATTAAGGGACAGAAGTTTGGGGTAACATGAGGGGGAACTTCATTACTCAGAGAGTGGTAGCGGTGTGTGGAATGAGCTTCCAGTGGAAGTGGTGGAGGCAGGTTCGTTGGTATCATTTAAAAATAAATTGGATAGGCATATGGATGAGAAGGGAATGGAGGGTTATGGTATGAGTGCAGGCAGGTGGGACTAAGGGAAAAAAAGTTGTTCGGCACGGACTTGTAGGGCCGAGATGGCCTGTTTCCGTGCTGTAATTGTTATATGGTTATATGGTTGGGAACCCTTGGGCTAAAGTAAGTCTACCCTAAAGTAACAGGAAAACACACAAAGATATCGGGTAGATAAGCCAATTGGCCTACAAACAAGCACGTCTTTGGAGTGTGGGAGGCCAATACACAATAGGTGCAGGAGTAGAGGCCATTCGGCCCTTCGAGCCAGCACTGCCATTCAATGTGATCATGGCTGACCATCCCCAATCAGTACCCCGTTCCTGCCTTCTCCCCATATCCCCTGACTCCGCTATCTTTAAGAGCCCTATCTAGCTCTCTCTTGAAAGTATCCAGAGAACCGGCCTCCACCGCCCTCTGTGAGACAGAGAATTCCACAGACTCACAATTCTCTGGGTGAAAAAGTGTTTCCTCGTCTCCGTTCTAAATGGCTTACTCCTTATTCTTAAACTGTGTGTGGCCCCTGGTACTGGACTCCCCCAACATCGTGAACATGTTTCCTGCCTCTAGCGTGTCCAAACCCTTAATAATCTTATACTTTTCAATGAGAATCCCTCTCATCCTTCTAAACGCCAGAGTGTACAAGCCCAGCCGCTCCATTCTCTCAGCATATGACAGTCCCGCCATCCCGGGAATTAACCTGGTGAACCTACGCTGCACTCCCTCAATAGCAAGTATGTCCTTCCACAAATTAGGGGACCAAAACTGCACTCAATACTCACCGGGGCACCCGGAGAAATTGCATTGCAGGACCCCAAATGAGGGCAAGTGGGACTAGCTTGGAAGGGACACCATGGATGGGTTGGGCCGAAGGGCCTGTCTCCGTGCTCTGTGGTGTTATTAGCCCCTAACTCTCAGGTTCCGGGGATTCCCCTGCCAGAGTTATTCAGGACCTCCCTCTGAGTCTGGGGTGAATCCTGCAAGGTTTATTCTGTGTGTGTGTGTGTGTGTTTTTGTGGACTCTGCAATTCTTCTCAAAGCTCCGCCGCAGAACCTGGGGAATTCCCTGCAAGCACGCTGGTTGTTTCTGCAGAATATGGAGATACAGCACGGAAACAGGCCCTTCGACCCTCCGAGCCCGTGCCGACCAGCGATCCCCGCACACAAACGCTATCCCACACACTAGGGACAATTTTACATTTATACCAAGCCAAAGAATTGGACTTAGCAAAGTGTTCAGCACAAACATTGTGGGCCGAATGGCCTCTTCTTGTGCCATAATCTTATAGAAACATATAAAATTATAAAAGGACTGGGGAAGCTAGATGCAGGAAAAATGTTCCCAATGTTGGGCGAGTCCAGAACCAGGGGCCACACAGTCTTAGAATAAAGGGGAGGTCATTTAAGACTGAGGTGAGAAAAAACTTTTTCCACCCAGAGAGTTGTGAATTTGTGGAATTCCCTGCCACAGAGGGCAGTGGAGGCCAAGTCACTGGGTGGATTTAAGAGAGAGTTAGATAGAGCTCTAGGGGCGAGTGGAGTCAAGGGATATGGGGAGAAGGCAGGCACGGGTTATTGATAGGGAACGATCAGCCATGATCACAATGAATGGCGGTGCTGGCTCGAAGGGCCGAATGGCCTCCTCCTGCATCTATTGTCTATTGTCTTAGTTTCCATTCATTATTGACAGGAGCACGGGAAAAATAATCAAAAACGCACGAGTTACGGCCTCAAACCAACTAAATACGGGCGGCACGGTGGCGCAACGGTAGAGTTGCTGCCTCACGGAGACCGGCAATGTCCCCAACAACTCTCCCCAACTCCTACAGAGGCGCCGTAAGAGCATTTTATCGGGAAGCATCACGGCACGGTTTGGGAACAGATCCGTCCAAGACCCGCGAGAAATCGCAGAGAATTGTGGACGCAGCCCAGACCGTCACACACGCACACACACACACACACACACACACACACACACGCACACACACACGCACACACACACACACACACACACACACACACACGCACACACACACACACGCACACGCATGCACACACACACGTACGCACACGCACGCACACGCACGCACACACGTACGCACACGCACGCACGCGCATGCACACACGCACGCACACACACACACACACGCACACACACGCACACACACACACGCACACACACGCACGCACACACACACGCACACACACACACACGCACACGCACGCACACGCACACACACACACACGCACGCACGCACACACACACACACACACACACACACACACACACACACACACACACACACACACACACATACACACACACACACGCACACACACACACATGCACACACACACACGCACACACACACACACACACACACACACCAACCTCCCTTCCATCGCCTCCATCTACACCTCACGCTGCCTCGGCAAGGCCAGCAGCATCATCAAGGACCAGTCTCACCCCCGGTCACTCCCTCTTCT
>NW_026576186.1:40000-50000 GCF_028641065.1 Leucoraja erinaceus | reverse complement strand
GGGGGGGGGGGAACCGTTTAGTAGGAATGCCTTTCGAGACAGTCTCGGAAATATGGCCAGAATTGTCTTTTGAGGCAAGCTCAGAATTATGGCCAGGATTGCCTTTCAAGACAGGCTCGGAAATCGGGCCAGTTGTCGTTCGAGGCAGGCACGGAATAATGGCAGGCGTGGCCTGTTCATTGTGAAAGATGGAGTTTATTTAAGAGGGAGTTAGATGTGGCCCTTGTGGCTAAAGGGATCAGGGGGTATGGAGAGAAGGCAGGTACGGGATACTGAGTTGGATGATCACCCATGATCATATTGAATGGCGGTGCAGGCTCGAAGGGCCGAATGGCCTACTCCTGCACCTATTGTCTATGTTTCTATGTTTCTAATGTCGTTTAACTCGCATGTGCAGTATAAACTTTTCAGAATAGGAAACTCCGTTACTGACTAACAACTGATTTCCATAGGATCTTTATGGCATGCTTCGATCTCAAAGATACATTCTATTCAGTTCCCATTCACAGGGATCACCGGAGACATTTGAAATGTATCTGGATTGGGCAATGATAACAGTCAAAGCATTGCAAAATGGGCTAACTTCAGCTCCAAAGTTATTTACCAAATTACTAAAATCGGTGCTTAGACTGCTCAGAGCTCAAAAACACTTGTTATGTCTTGTCTGGATGATATTTTAACACTGTATTTTGCTAAAATTAACTGTTTCAGCCTCAAACTATATTTGAGAAATTGGGGTTCCTCATCCATCCAGTTAAATTTAAGTTGATACCAACTAGACTTATTGATTATTGGGATTTACCTTTAATTATTAATTTGCCTGTGACTCCGCCCTGGGGCAAGAGATTGGAATTAATAGAAGCCTGTAACAACCTTGCTGTTATAAAGCAGCTTTCTATTCATCAAGTGTAATTGGCAATATAGTAGCTGTGATTCGGCTGTGCTAGTGGGGCTTTTGCATGATCAGAACTTACATCGTGCAAAGTAATAACCTCTCAAGTGCCATGTAGGTCATTGTTAACAGACCTATGCTATTACCAGCTGAAGCTACCAAAGTCACAATGGTGGACGAACAGCATTCAGCATTGCTCCAGTAGTTTTGGTCAGTAAATCTTCAGTTATATTACAAACTGATGCTAGCGCTCAAAGATGGTAAATTACTAATGCCATCTCTAGTTCGGAGGCGAATGAGATTTGCATGAGTCACCAACTCTTCAGTTATTGGTATCAACTACCTATAGACACTAGGTGCATTCTATCGGTTAAATGGTTATTGAGCGAATATGCATAATCTGCATGCTCAGTTCCAAGTTGATACGCTGTGGTGGTGGTGGCATATGTTAGTTACATGGGTGCAATCAAGTCATAGTATCCTGTAATAATCTACCTAATCTCATTTGGCACAGAATGGGTGTTGGATCACAAAGTATTCTATGAAATTATGGCTCGATGGAACACCAAATATCGATATGTTTGCATCCAGGCTCATTCACCGGTTGCAAAAATATGGGGCATAACAGTGGCGAGAGATGCATTCTCGCTACACGGGGGAGGAATGTTCTTTTATGTTTTTCCTCCATTTTGCCTCATAGAAACATAGAAACATAGAAATTAGGTGCAGGAGTAGAGGCCATTCGGCCCTTCGAGCCTGCACCGCCATTCAATATGATCATGGCTGATCATCCAACTCAGTATCCCGTACCTGCCTTCTCTCCATACCCTCTGATCCCGTTAGCCACAAGGGCCACATCTAACTCCCTCTTAAATATAGCCAATGAACTGGCCTCGACTACCCTGTGTGGCAGAGAGTTCCAGAGATTCACCACTCTCTGTGTGAAAAAAGTTCTTCTCATCTCGGTTTTAAAGGATTTCCCCCTTATCCTTAAGCTGTGACCCCTTGTCCTGGACTTCCCCAACATCGGGAACAATCTTCCTGCATCTAGCCTGTCCATCCCCTTAAGAATTTTGTAAGTTTCTATAAGATCCCCTCTCAATCTCCTAAATTCTAGAGAGTATAAACCAAGTCTATCCAGTCTTTCTTCATAAGACAGTCCTGACATCCCAGGAATCAGTCTGGTGAACCTTCTCTGCACTCCCTCTATGGCAATAATGTCCTTCCTCAGATTTGGAGACCAAAACTGTATGAATCAGTCGGGTCTTGCAGTAAAGTCATCAAAATCCCGCTTCAGGTTTTCGTGCTGTCTGACTGGCCTATGCAGCCATGGTTCCCGCATTTGGCGGGAATAATAATACAACCTTATATGGTTATTCTAAACATAAAACTTTGCTGGTTCAGCCTGTGGCTCGGGAAACCAGACTCAAATTATTGACTTGCAGATTCTGAGTAGACTGCTCCTGCGGCTCGGGTTGTCAGACCGATCCATGTATGTCCCGACCAAGGGGGAAAATGGAGGAGGACTGGCCAAATTGTGTGCCTTCCACCACAGTGATGAATGCTGTGCTGGATGTTTATGTTAAAATTTTATTGTGTTTTTGTGTGTGTTCTTTATCATTGTACCGCTGCTGACATATTCATTTCACTTGCACTTTATGTGCAATGTGACAAATAAACCGTATTGTATTGTTGTATGTGCTTACTGCAGGGTGTAGGGATAGCACCAAAAAAGCTGTACATTTCCTCTTCAGGAGATGGGAAGCGTTTTGTTTAAATGCTATTGTTACATATAATACAGCACGGATAACTGACGCCTTGGAGTTCATTTTCAAATGGGTCTTTGACAATAAATTAAGTTATAGTGCCATTTACTGTGCCAAACGTGCCTTCTCATCATATTTGCTGCAGCAAGCGGGACCCACTATGTCTGGTCTCACCCACTGATATCCAGTTTATAAAGGATATCTTTAACACAAGTTCTCCCAGGCCCAAGTACAAGGGAGTATGGGATATTGACTTTGTGTTAACACTACTTCACCAGGGGGCTCCAGCTACATCCTCATCTTTGGCCCGGCTCTCTAAAGGTAGCTATCCGCATGGCGCTGGTCTTAGCGCCACAGGTCCAGTCACTACATAAATTGCGACTGGACAGGATGGTTACATCTGCAAATAATATAATATTTTATGTTTATGATTTAGTTAAGCAGACCAGCTCAGGGGCGTCAGGTCTCAAACTAATTCTCATGGCATACCCTATGGACCTATGGTTATGTGTGTTCACACATTTACAACAATACGTTAGGTCACTTAGAGGCTCTGATGCTAGCAATGTTTGTTAGTTACAAAAACCCTCATAAGAAGGTATCAGTTCAGACCATCTCCAGGTGGTTAAAACGGGGTTTTGGCTCATGCAGGAGTAGATTCTAATATTTTCTAATCTCACTCCACCAGGGCTGCTACAACATCAGCAGCAATGATTATGTACGTTCCGCTGGACCACATCCTAGCGGCTTCAGGATGGTCTAACAAACGAACTTCCAAACATTTTATAGTAACCCATTTCCAGACTAGGGGTATATGCCAACTCTATTTTAGGTTCTATTTTATAGTTTCCTCCGGGATGAGAGGGGTTACTATCATTATTATTTGTTCATTTTAAAAGCATCGGCATGTTTTAAATCTATGTCATGTCTGTATGCATTATGAATGTTTCCCTTATCTGTGGTCAACTGATGCAGTTGTGCTTGTGTGGACTCGTTTCCACGGCATGAAATCACAGAGCTTTAAAATCTTCACGTGACTCCGAAGTAAAATAGTAAGATTAAACGAGAACTTGTTAGTTTGAAGTTTGATCTTTATTTTATGAGGAGTTACGATGAGCGATTATGTGCCCTCCGCTCCCAACCCTCGTATATCATAAAGGTCATCTGGTAGGTTGTACTTCTCTCCAATCTTACTATGTTCAGTTCAACAACTGTTATCTGTGATTTCACACCGCTGCTTTGAAAGTTGACGCACATGCGGGCGGGCTGGTTCTTCTTCACGTAATCCCTCATCGTAACTCCTCATAAAATAAAGGTCAAACTTCAAACTGGTAAGTTCTCGTTTAATCTTACTATTCTATTCTAATAAAGCTTAAGGTTCAGGGCCCCTAATCCCAGAGGGGCCCCTACAGCGACTTTAGTCCAGATATTCATCCGATTTGTACAGGATCTTGCTGAGACCACACCTGGAGTATTGCGTACAGTTTTGGTCTCCAAATCTGAGGAAGGACATTATTGCCATAGAGGGAGTGCAAAGAAGGTTCACCAGACTGATTCCTGGGATGTCAGGACTGTCTTATGAAGAAAGACTGGATAGAATTGGTTTATACTCTCTAGAATTTAGGAGATTGAGAGGGGATCTTATAGAAACTTAAAAAATTCTTAAGGGGTTGGACAGGCTAGATGCAGGAAGATTGCTCCCGATGTTGGGGAAGTCCAGGACAAGGGGTCACAGCTTAAGGATAAGGGGGAAATCCTTTAAAACCGAGATGAGAAGAACTTTTTTCACACAGAGAGTGGTGAATCTCTGGAACTCTCTGCCACAGAGGGTAGTCGAGGCCACAGTTCATTGGCTATATTTAAGAGGGAGTTAGATGTGGCCCTTAAAATTGAATGTGGCTAAAGGGATCAGAGGGTATGGAGAGAAGGCAGGTACGGGATACTGAGTTGGATGATCAGCCATGATCATATTGAATGGCGGTGCAGGCTCGAAGGGCCGAATGGCCTACTCCTGCACCTAATTTCTATGTTTCTATGTTTCTATTTAAATCAGAATTCCGATTATTTTGTTTTCCTGGAAATGAATCTGTTTTTTCACCTCGACTAAACATCGCACCTCACACGTCATCCCTGCCTCGCCAAATCGCTGCCTCTATCCCGCTCCCACGGGGAGGGGGCTGCTGCCGGCGCCGTGTGGGAGGGGGGGCGTGACTCGGGCTTGACGTCAACGTCAGCGCCCGTGCGCCCCTCCCCTCCCACCGGCTCCCTCGGGCGCAGATTGGGTGCGGTTCCCAACCTCCCATCTACCTCTTAGAGACCCTCGGACTATCTTTAATCAGACTTCACTGGACTTTATCTTGCACTAAACATCATTGATTATATTCCTTTTATCCTGTATCTGTATGGCTGTGGACGGCTCGATTGAAATCATGTATTGTCTTTCCGCTGACTGGTTAGGATGCAACGAATAGTGAAAGGCCTGGATAGAGTGGATGTGGAGAGGATGTTTCCACTAGTGGGAGAGTCTAGGACCAGAGGTCACAGCCTCAGATTTAAAGGATGTTCCTTTAGGAAGGAGATGAGGGTGAATTTCTTGAGGGCGGTGAATCTGTGGAATTCATTGCCACAGACGGCTGTGGAGGCCACAAGTCAGTGGATATTTTTAAGGCAGAGATGGATAGATTCTTGATTAGTGCGGGTGTCAGGGGTTACGGGAAGAAGGCAGGAGAATGGGGTTAGGAGGGAGAGATAGACCAGCCATGGGAGAGATACATCAGCTGCAGTTGTATAGGGCTCTGGTGAGATCCACATATTGTGTACAGTTTTGGTCTCCTAATTTGAGGAAGGACATTCTTGTGATTGAGGCAGTGCAGCGTAGGTTCACGAGATTGATCCCTGGGATGGCGGGACTGTCATATGAGGGAAGATTGAAAAGACTAGGCTTGTATTCACTGGAGTTTAGAAGGATGAGGGGAGGGGAGATCTTATAGAAACATATACAATTATAAAAGGATTGGACAAGCTAGATGCAGGAAAAATGTTCCCAGTGTTGGGCGAGTCCAGAACCAGGGGCCAAACAGTCTTAGAATAAAGGGGAGGTCATTTAAGACTGAGGTAAGAAAAAACGTTTTCACCCAGAGAGTTGTGAATTTGTGGAATTCCCTGCCGCAGAGGGCAGTGGAGGCCAAGTCACTGGAAGGATTTAAGAGAGAGTTAGATAGAGCTCTAGGGGCTAGTGGAGTCAAGGGATATGGGTAGAAGGCAGGCACGGGTTATTGATTGGGGACGATCAGCCATGATCACAATGAATCGAAGGGCCGAATGGCCTCCTCCTGCACCTATTGTCTATTGTCAATGTTTAAGAAGGGTCTCGTCCCGAAACGTCACCGATTCCTTCGCTCCATAGATGCTGCCTCACCCGCTGAGTTTCTCCAGCATTTTTCCCCTGACTCCGCTATCTTTAAGAGCCCTATCTAGCTCTCTCTTGAGAGTGGCCAGAGAACCGGCCTCCACCGCCCATTGGGTGGCAGTGCTGGCTGGAAGGGCCAAATGGGCCTACTCCCACACCTAGAAACATAGAAACATAGACAATAGGTGCAGGAGTAGAGGCCATTCGGCCCTTCTAGCCTGCACCGCCATTCAATATGATCATGGCTGATCATCCAACTCAGTATCCCGTACCTGCCTTCTCTCCATACCCCCTGATCCCTTTAGCCACAAGGGCCACATCTAACTCTTAAATATAGCCAATGAACTGTGGCCTCAACTACCTTCTGTGGCAGAGAGTTCCACAGGTTCGCCACTCTCTGTGTGTGAAAAATGTTTGTCTCATCTCGGTCCTAAAATATTTCCCCCTTATCCTTAAACTGTGACCCCTTGTTCTGGACTTCCCCAACATCGGGAACAATCTTCCTGCATCTAGCCTGTCCAACCCCTTAAGAATTTTGTAAGTTTCTATAAGATCCCCCCTCAATCTTCTAAATTCTAGCGAGTACAAGCCGAGTCTATCCAGTCTTTCTTCATATGAAAGTCCTGCCATCCCAGGAATCAGTCTGGTGAACCTTCTCTGCACTCTCTCCCTCTATGGCAAGAATGTCCTTCCTCAGATTTGGAGACCAAAACTGTACGCAATACTCCAGGTGTGGTCTCACCAAGACCCTGTACAACTGCAGTAGAACCTCCCTGCTCCTAGACTCAAATATAACATTGTTAAGAATCTTCTAAATTCTGTAGATTCTGGCGAATTCTGTCTATTGTCTATGACACACGCACACACACACAGTTAGAGCGTTGGGCCCAGTGCTCCCCGGGCCCTGCGGAACATTCTGGATGGGGTTGCGTATGCGGTCAGTTGCTTGCTAAGCACTGTGGCCGGAGGTGAGTGGGTCAGATACGGGCGGGCAGCTGGCAGTGTGGAGATCAGGCCAGATCTGGCCAGCAGTGCTAACTGACAGGACCACCTGCGTTCCCCTTGCACCTAAATAGCTCACACCGTCCCTGCCCTCAGTGACCCTAGGATGCTATTTATATACGCACACACATTCACATCAACCCTCCCACCACACTGCGCACTTCCACACAGCAACATTATTAAAGGCTTGGACAGGCTGGATACTTTCATTGCAAAAGGATTTGAGTTTGCGGATAGAAACATAGAAATTAGGTGCAGGAGTAGGCCATTCGGCCCTTCGAGCCTGCACCGCCATTCAATATGATCATGGCTGATCATCCAACTCAGTATCCCGTAGCTGCCTTCTCCCCATACCCCCTGATCCCCTTAGCCACAAGGGCCACATCTAACTCCCTCTTAAATATAGCCAATGAACTGGCCTCAACTACCCTCTGTGGCAGAGAGTTCCAGAGATTCACCACTCTCTGCGTGAAAAAAGTTCTTCTCATCTCGGTTTTAAAGGATTTCCCCTTTATCCTTAAGCTGTGACCCCTTGTCCTGGACTTCCCTAACATCGGGAACAATCTTCCTGCATCTAGCCTGTCCAACCCCTTAAGAATTTTGTAAGTTTCTATAAGATCCCCTCTCAATCTTCTAAATTCTAGAGAGTATAAACCAAGTCTATCCAGTCTTTCTGACACTAAGCTGGGGGGCAGTGTTAGCTGTGAGGAGGATGCTAGGAGACTGCAAGGTGACTTGGATAGGCTGGGTGAGTGGGCAAATGCATGGCAGATGCAGTATAATGTGGATAAATGTGAGGTTATCCACTTTCGTGGCAAAAACAGGAAAGCAGACTGTTATCTAAATGGTGGCCGACTAGGAAAAGGGGAGATGCAGCGAGACCTGGGTGTCATGGTACACCAGTCATTGAAAGTAGGCATGCAGGTGCAGCATGCAGTGAAGAAAGCGAATGGTATGTTAGCTTTCATAGCAAAAGGATTTGAGTATAGGAGCAGGGAGGTTCTACTGCAGTTGTACAGGGTCTTGGTGAGACCACACCTGGAGTATTGCGTACAGTTTTGGTCTCCAAATTTGAGGAAGGACATTATTGCCATAGAGAGAGTGCAGAGAAGGTTCACCAGACTGATTCCTGGGATGTCAGGACTGTCTTATGAAGAAAGACTTGACTTGGTTTATACTCTCTAGAATTTAGGAGACTGAGAGGGGATCTTATAGAAACTTACAAAATTCTTAAGGGGTTGGACAGGCTAGATGCAGGAAGATTGCTCCCGATGTTAGGGAAGTCCAGGACAAGGGGTCACAGCTTAAGGATAAGGGGGAAATCCTTTAAAACCGAGATGAGAAGAACTTTTTTCACACAGAGAGTGGTGAATCTCTGGAACTCTCTGCCACAGAGGGTAGTCGAGGCCAGTTCATTGGCTATATTTAAGAGGGAGTTAGATGTGGCCCTTGTGGCTAAGGGGATCAGAGGGTATGGAGAAAAGGCAGGTACGGGATACTGAGTTGGATGATCAGCCATGATCATATTGAATGGCGGTGCAGGCTCGAAGGGCCGAATGGTCTACTCCTGCACCTAATTTCTATGTTTCTATGTAGGGAAAATATCCACTCCGAGGTTTGTGGGGGGGGGGGGGGGGGGGGGGGGGGGGTGGGGGGGGGGGGGGGGGGGGGGGTAGGGGGGGGGGGGGGGTGGGGGGGGGGGGGAGTCCTGAACCAGGGGTCACACAGTTTAAGAACAATGGGTCGGCCATTTTGGACGGAGATGAGGAAAAAAAATCGCCTTCACCCAGAGAGTTGTGAATCTGTGGAATTCTCTGCCGCAGAAGGCAGTGGAGGCCGATTCACTGGATGTTTTCAAGAGAGAGTTAGATAGACTGTTGCTCTTGGGGCTAACGGAATCAAGGGATAGAGCTAGATAGGGCTCTTAAAGATAGCGGAGGGGGATATGGAGAGAAGGCAGGTACAGGATACTGAGTTGGGATGATCAGCCATGATCATATTGAATGGCGGTGCAGGCTCGAAGGGCCGAATGGCCTACTCCTGCACCTGTTGTCTATGTTTCTAGACTGCACCGCACAATGGCCCATTTTAGTTTCGGCTTTAGACTCGTTAGACTTTAGAGAGGGAGAAATGAATCAGCCACGATCGGATAGCAGGGGGGACTCGAGGGGCCGAATGTCTGAGTGTCCGAATGTTCATGCTACCTCATGGTTTGTCTCCTCTGCGGAAACATGACATACAGTAGCTGACCACCTGCACCACATCCCCAACCAGTACCCCGTTCCTGCCTTCTCCCCATATCCCTTGATTCCGTTAGCCCCAAGAGCTAAATCTAACTCTCTCTTGAAAACATCCAGTGAATTGGCCTCCACCGCCTTCTGTGGCAGAGAATTCCACAGATTCATGAGTCTCTGGGTGAAAAAGTATTTCCTCATCTCAGTTCTAAATGGCCGACCCCTTATTCTTAAACTGTGTGTGGCCCCTGGTTCTGGACCCCCCCCCCCCCCAACACTGGGAACATGTTTCCTGCATCAAGCCTGTCCAATCCCTTAAGAATTTTACATGCTTCTATAAGATGCTAGATGCAGGAAGATTGCTCCCGATGTTGGGGAAGTCGAGGACAAGGGGTCACAGCTTAAGAATAAGGGGGAAATCCTTTAAAACCGACATGAGAAGAACTTTTTTCACACAGAGTGGTGAATCTCTGGAACTCTCTGCCACAGAGGGTAGTTCAGGCCAGTTCATTGGCTATATTTAAGAGGGCGTTAGATGTGGCCCTTGTGGCTAAGGGGATCAGGGGGTATGGAGAGAAGGCAGGTACGGGATACTGAGTTGGATGATCAGCCATGATCATATTGAATGGCGGTGCAGGCTCGAAGGGCCGAATAGCCTACTCCTGCACCTAATTTTTATGTTTCTATATTTCTATGT
>NW_026576186.1:0-35000 GCF_028641065.1 Leucoraja erinaceus | reverse complement strand
GGGAAAGGGGGAGATGCAGCGAGACCTGGGTGTCATGGTACACCAGTCATTGAAAGTAGGCATGCAGGTGCAGCAGGCAGTGAAGAAAGCGAATGGTGTGTTAGCTTTCATAGCAAAATGATTGAGTATAGGAGCAGGGAGGTTCTACTGCAGTTGTACAGGGTCTTGGTGAGACCACACCTGGAGTATTGCGTACAGTTTTGGTCTCCAAATCTGAGGAAGGACATTATTGCCATAGAGGGAGTACAGAGAACGTTCATCAGGCTGATTCCTGGGATGTCAGGACTGTCTTATGAAGAAAGACTGGATAGGCTTGGTTTATACTCTCTAGAATTTAGGAGATTGAGAGGGGATCTTATAGAAACTTACAAAATTCTTAAGGGGTTGGACAGGCTAGATGCAGGAAGATTGCTCCCGATGTTGGGGAAGTCCAGGACAAGGGGTCACAGCTTAAGGATAAGAGGGAAATCCTTTAAAACCGAGATGAGAAGAACTTTTTTCACACAGAGAGTGGTGAATCTCTGGAACTCTCTGCCACAGAGGGTAGTTGAGGCCACAGTTCATTGGCTATATTTAAGAGGGAGTTAGGTGTGGCCCTTGTGGCTAAGGGGATCAGGGGGTATGGAGAGAAGGCAGGTACAGGATACTGAGTTGGATGATCAGCCATGATCATATTGAATGGCGGTGCAGGCTCGAAGGGCCGAATGGCCTACTCCTGCACCTAATTTCTATGTTTCTATGTTTCTATGAATCATCAGTTTCAACCCCTCTCATGGCAGCACGTTGGCGCAGCGGTAGAGTTGCCGTGTGTCACAGCGCCGGAGACCCGTGTGCCATCCCGACTAATAGCCCCTGTCCCACACGGTACGAGTTCATTCGAAGAGCTCTCCCGAGTTTAAAAAAAAATCAAACTCGTGGTAAGCACGGAGAATGTACGTAGCGTGCGTCGGAGCTCGGGGACGTCTCTTAGCGGCTCGTAACGCTAACGGCAGGTACTCGGGAAGACTCGCTAACGGCAGGTGAGCACGGGAAGACTGGTGAAGATTTTTCAACACGTTGATAAAAAATGTCCACGAGATCCCCGAGTACCGACGAGCGGCCGTTACCCGTAAATCTCCGCGGGCAAACTCGAGAGAGCTCTTGGAATGGACTCGCACCGTGGGACATGGGTTTAAGGGGGTTGTCTGTATGGAGTTTGAACCGTTCTCCCCGTGACCTGCGTGGGTTTTCTCCGGGCGCTCCGGTTTCCTCCCACAATCGCAAAGACGTGCAGGTTTGATGGTGAATCGGCTTTGGTTAAATTGTACCTTGTACCTAATGTGTGTAGGTTAGTCCTAGTGTACGAGGATCGCTGGTCGGAGCGGACACGGTGGGCCGAAGGGCCTGTTTCCGCGCTGTATCTCTAAACTAAACCACGACTTGTGGCTTCTCTCCCTCGCCCTGGGAAATGTTGTGTCTTATAGAAACTTACAAAATTCTTAAGGGGTTGGACAGGCTAGATGCAGGAAGATTGTTCCCGATGTTGGGGAAGTCCAGGACAAGGGGTCACACAGTTAAAGGATAAGGGGGAAATCTTTTAGGACTGAGATGAGAAAAACATTTTTCTTCACACACAGAGAATGGTGAATCTGTGGAATTCTCTGCCACAGAAGGTAGTTGAGGCCACAGTTCATTGACTATATTTAAGAGGGAGTTAGATGTGGCCCTTGTGGCTAAGGGGATCAGAGGGTATGGAGTGAAGGCAGGTACGGGATACTGAGTTGGATGATCATGGCTGATCATGGTACGGCCCTCTCACCGGGATGATGGAACTCCGACGTCGGGACTGGGAGAACCACCTCAACGGCTTGGACCATTCGAATCGGAGCCCGCGGCTCCCGGAGTCCACAGGCCGCGCTGGGTGGAGATTCAACGCTGGCGGCCCATGGCAAAGGGACCCAAAGGAACCCTCGATGTTGGAGCAGCGGGCCCGGCACTCCGGAGCTACAAACGGCGATCCCAGGTAAGACATCGTCCGCTCCGCGGTGAATCCAGCGCTGAACCGCCGCCGCTGAAGCTCTGGTCTGGTCCCGGGGGGAAAGGCCGCTGCAATCCAGGTGGTGGGGGGGGGGGGGGGGGGGGGGGGGTCGAGGACACGACTCGGAGAACACTCGCATCCACGCCAGGAAGTGAGTGAGAAACAGTCTCCCCCAGGAAGTGAGTACCCTCCCCCCCCCTCCCCCCCCCTCCCCCACTAAAAAGAAAACTCCAAAACATACTTTTAAAACAGACTAAAAGTTTAAAAAAGGGAAAAACAGGCAGACTGCAGGCCGAGGCTGCCATCATGAGCCGCCCACCACACTTAGGCTAGTTAGGCAGCGTGCTGTATCTCTGCACTAAACTAAACTTATCATGCCTAGCACAAACATTGTGGGCTGAAGGGCCTGTTCATGTACTATACTGTTCTATGATCTAAAGAAGATAGAAACATAGAAACATAGAAATTAGGTGCAGGAGTAGGTCATTCGGCCCTTCGAGCCTGCACCGCCATTCAATATGATCATGGCTGATCATCCAACTCAGTATCCCGTACCTGCCTTCTCTCCATAACCCCTGATCCCTTTAGCCACAAGGGCCACATCTAACTCCCTCTTAAATATAGCCAATGAACTGTGTGGCCTCAACTACCTTCTGTGGCAGAGAATTCCACAGATTCACCACTCCCTGCGTGAAAAGGATAATCTAACTCTCTCTTGAAAGTATCCAGAGAACCGGCCTCCACCGCCCTCTGAGGCAGAGAATCCCACAGACTCACACCACTCTCTGTGTAAAGAAGTGTTTCCTCGTCTCTGTTCTAAATGGCTTTTCCCCTTGTTCTTGAACTTATGTTTAAACGAGGTGGGGAAGAAGGGTGTCCTTGGGTGTCTCTGCTGAGCAGTGATCTAGCCTGGCTCTGCCTTCCTTTCTCAGCACAGTTTCCCGGCCAAGTCATAAATCCCCATCGCATCTGGGACCTCTTCCAAAATCGGGCCCAAACATGGGCAGAACAAACTTGGGCGGCAGCCTCTGCCAACTCCGTCCGACATAGGAGTCCTTGCCAATTCAACTTGTTCTCTCCCCCCCCCACACACACACACACACACACAGCCAACCCGAGTGTCACCATCACCCTCCCCTCCCAATCTCCGAGGGTTCTTGTCCAGGTTAGTCTTACGTTGAGCTAAGCAATTGCAGAAGACACTTGCCACCCCCTCACCTCCCCCTCCCCCGCACCCCCCCAAAGATCAGCCTGCACCATCAACAACACACTCCAGGCTAACTCTGCACTTTAGACTCTTAGACCTCTAGAGATACAGGCCCTTCGGCCCGTCGAGTCCGCTCTGACCAGCGATCACACTAGAACTATCCTACACACACTGGGGGCCAACTTTACAATTTTGACCGAAGCCGATAACTTAACAGAGCCGCAAGCACGTCTTTGGAGTGTTGGGGGGGGGAGGGGTTGACCCAGGGGAAAAACCCACGCCGGTCACGGTGGGGGGGGGGGGGAACGTGCAAACTCCCCAAAGGCAGCACCCGTAGCCAGGATCGAACCCGGGTCTCCGGGCGCTGCTGGGCAGCAGTACTACCCGCCGCGCTGCCCTCCGTCCCTAGATCTTCGGTATCCTGTCCAGATGGAATAAACGGCCGACCGGCTATGAGTCACTGGATAGAAATCTTACACCGAAGGAGGAGGGGGGGGGACATTGAGAGTTCAATCCTATCTCCAGGGATCTGAATGTGTAATCGAGACATTTCACATCTGAGTGCCAGCCGGGTGTACAGTTACAAATGGAAGGGGACTTTACAGTCACAGACACACAGCATGAAAACAAGGTCCCCCCCGGTTTGGCCCAACTTGCCCATGTCAACAGACCTGCCCCCATCTCTCGTCTCGAGTGGATGTGGAGAGGATGTTTCCACTAGTGGGTGAGTCTGGGACCCGTCCGTAAGGTCACAGCCTCAGCGTTAAAGGACCATCCTTTGGGAAGGAGATGGGGAGGAATTTCTTTCGTCTGAGGGGACTTGGGAGTGCTGGTGCAGGATTCCCAAAAAGTTAACCTGCAAGTTGAATCAATAGACAGTAGACAACAGGTGCAGGAGTAGAGGCCATTCGGCCCTTCGAGCCTGCACCGCCATTCAATATGATCATGGCTGATCATCCAACTCAGAATCCCGTACCTGCCTTCTCTCCATACCCCCTGATCCCCTTAGCCACAAGGAATCAATAGACAGTAGACAACAGGTGCAGGAGTAGGCCATTCAGCCCTTCGAGCCCTTTAAGGATAAGGGGGAAATCTTTTAGGACCGAGATGAGGAAAACTTTTTTCACACAGAGAGTGGTGAATCTGTGGAATTCTCTGCCACAGAAGGTAGTTGAGGCCACACAGTTCATTGGCTATATTTAAAAGGGAGTTAGATGTGGCCCTTGTGGCTAAAGGGATCAGGGGGTTTGGAGAGAAACATAGAAACATAGAAACATAGAAATTAGGTGCAGGAGTAGGCCATTCGGCCCTTCGAGCCTGCACCGCCATTCAATATGATCATGGCTGATCATCCAACTCAGTATCCTGTACCTGCCTTCTCTCCATACCCCCTGATCCCCTTTAGCCACAAGGGCCACATCTAACTCCCTCTTAAATATAGCCAATGAACTGGGCCTCAACTACCCTCTGGTGCAGGTGCAGCAGGCAGTGAAGGCAGGTACAGGATACTGAGTTGGATGATCAGCCATGGTCATATTGAATGGCGGTGCAGGCTCGAAGGGCCGAATGGCCTCTACTACTGCACCTATTTTCTATGTTTCTATGTTTCTATGAGCCAGCACCGCCATTCAATGTGATCATGACTGATCATCCCCAATCAGTACCCCGTTCCCGCCTTCTCCCCATATCCCCTGACTCCGCTATCTTTAAGAGCCCTATCTAGCTCTCTCTTGAAAGCATCCAGAGAACCGGCCTCCACCGCCCTCTGAGGCAGAGAATTCCACAGACTCACCGCTCTCTCTGTGTGAAAAAGTGTTTCCTCGTCTCCGTTCTAAATGCCTTACCCCTTATTCTTAAAAACTGTGTGTGTGTGGCCCCTGGTTCTGGACTCCCCCAACATCGGGAACATGTTTCCTGCCTCTAGCGTGTCCGAACCCTTAGTAATCTTATATGTTTCAATAAGATCCCCCTCTCATCCTTCTAAACTCCAGAGTTCTGAACTTTTCTTGCCTCCAATTCCCTCCACCATACCCACCCCCCCCCACCCCCCTTCCCTCACCTCTATCTTTCTGTCTGAAGAAGGGTCTCGACCCAGAAACGCCACAATATTCGTTTTCACCAGAGATGCTGCCTGTCCCGCTGAGTTTCTCGTGCCGTTTGTGTCCATTTTAAATGGAGCGCCTTGGTCGGAATGGATGAGAGGGGCCGAAGGGCCTGTTTCCGTGCAGGCTAGATCTATAACTACCCTTAACGTACATGTGAGTCCTCTAAATCTTCCATCCTCGGGGCTCCAAGTTGAGAGGGGTCTTGAACTGCTAACCACCTCATTGGAGACCCTCGGACTATCCTTGATCGGACTTTGCTGGCTTTACCTTACACTAAACATTATTCCCTTCGTCCTGTATCTGTACACTGTGGACGGCTCGATTGTAACCATGTATTGTCTTTCCGCTGACTGGTTAGCACGCAACAAAAGCTTTTCACTGTACCTCGGTACACGGGACAATGAACTAAACTGAAGTCTTGCCCCCCCCCCCACCTCCAAATTAAAAGAGCCGGGCCAGCCTAGAGTCGATGGGCCGAATGGCCTTCTTCCGAGTCTTAATTCCCCTTGCAGGACGACCAAAGCTCCAATTAAGGCAGCTGTTTCAAGGGGTGCGGTCACGGTGGCGCAGCGGGTAGTGCTGCTGCCTCACGGCGCCAGAGACCCGGGTTCGATCCCGACTACGGGCGCTGTCTGTACGGAGTTTGCACGTTCTCCCCCCGTGACCCGCGTGGGTTTTCTCCGGGCGCTCCGGTTTCCTCCCCACACTCCAAAAGACGCGCGGGTCTGTAGGTTAATTGGCTTCGGTGAAAAGATTGTAAATTGTCCCCTAGTGTGTGTGTGTGTGTGTGTGTGTGGGATAGTGTTAGTGCACGGGGAGTGGCACGGACTCGGTGGGCCGAAGGGCCTGTTTCCATGCTGTATTAACTCTAAAGTAAATCGCAAAGACCTGCGGGTTTGTAGGTAAATTGACTTCTATAGATTGTCCCCCTAGTGTGTGTAGGATAGTGCTTTTGTGTACATAGAAACATAGAAACATAGAAACATAGAAACATAGAAATTAGGTGCAGGAGTGGAGGCCATTCGGCCCTTCGAGCCTGCACCGCCATTCAATATGATCATGGCTGATCATCCAACTCAGTATCCCGTACCTGCCTTCTCTCCATACCCTCTGATCCCTTTAGCCACAAGGGCCACATCTAACTCCCTCTTAAATATAGCCAATGAAATGGCCTCAACTACCCTCTGCGGCAGAGAGTTCCAGAGATTCACCACTCTCTGTGTGAAAAAAGTTCTTCTCATCTCGGTTTTAAAGGATTTCCCCCTTATCCTTAAACTGTGACCCCTTGTCCTGGACTTCCCTAACATCGGGAACAATCTTCCTGCATCTAGCCTGTCCAATCCCTTAAGGGACGGGACGATCGCTGGCCGGCACGGGCTCGGGGGGCCGAAGGGCCTGTTTCCACGCTGTATACCTGAACGAAACTGAATTATATTGTGAAAACAAGAAATCCTTCTCTCTCAACCTGGTGCACTCCGCAGTAGGGCAGGACAGAGGCATAACTGGGCAGCGTGCCCCCATTTACAAATGGAGGCACTAATCCTCCAACACCAGAGTCACACAAACAGCAGGCAGGATGGAACTCACCCACCGATGTCTCCTTAAGCCATTCCACTTGACTTTGCTAGGGCTCCAAACTTTGTTTTTCCCCTCGCCTCTTCCCTCGAAGTGTTTTGTGGCGAAGGAGAATTTTGGTCTCGGTTTCTTGCTGCCGTCTGCTGTCTTCTCTCCCCCTCCCTCTCTCCCCCTGCTAGCCCCTCCCTCCCTCTCTCTCTCTCTTGCTCCCACACCCCCCCCCCCTAGTATCACACAGAGGGGGGGAGGTGGTGCGAGCCTCTAATCTGTGGCATTCCCCTCCAGCCAACGAGCCGGACGCCACAGAACTCTGCCAGTCCTGACACCAGCTGACACACAGATTCCAGCTTTCATCATCAACACTATCCTATTAACCCCCGCCTCTCCGCTTCCTCCCCCCCCCTCCCCAAGCCCTCTGCTCCAACAAGAGACGTTACACACTTTGTCGTCAGCTAACCAGTCAGCGTAAAGACAGCACGCGATTACAATCTAGCCGCCCGCTGTGGCCAGATACACCATAAGGGAATAACTGGGATGTCGGGACTTTCACATGAAGACATGACTGTATTGCGTCCAGTTTTGGTCTCCTAATCTGAGGAAAGACATTCTTGCCATAGAGGGAGTACAGAGAAGGTTCACCAGACTGATTCCTGGGATGGCAGGACTTTCATATGAAGAAAGACTGGACAGACTCGGCTTGTACTCGCTAGAATTTAGAAGATTGAGGGGAGGATCTTATAGAAACTTACAAAATTCTTAAGGGGTTGGACAGGCTAGATGCAGGAAGATTGTTCCCGATGTTGGGGAAGTCCAGAACAAGGGGCCACACGCAGTTTAAGGATAAGGGGGAAATCTTTTCGGACCGAGATGAGAAAAAAAAAATTTACACAGAGAGTGGTGAATCTGTGGAATTCTCTGCCACAGAAGGTAGTTGAGGCCACACAGTTCATTGGCTATATTTAAGAGGGAGTTAGATGTGGCCCTTGTAGCTAAAGGGATCAGGGGGTATGGAGAGAAGGCAGGTACAGGATACTGAGTTGGATGATCAGCCATGATCATATTGAATGGTGGTGCAGGCTCGAAGGGCCGAGTGGCCTACTCATGCACATATGTTCTATGTTTCTATGTTTGTATAGTGCTACTTTTAGTGCTACAAGCCAAAGCCGGGTAAAGCTTGATTAGTACGGGTGTCAGGGATTACGGGGAGAATAGACAATAGGCCATTCGGCCCTTCAAGCCAGCACCACCCACCATTAAATAGACAATAGACAATAGGTGCAGGAGGAGGCCATTTGGCCTTTCAAATCTACTATACCATGCAATCATGGCTGATCCATCTCTCCCTCCTAACCCCATTCTCCTGCCTTCTTCCCATAACCTCTGACACCCGCACTAATCAAGAATCTGTCAACATCTGCCTTAAAAATATCCACTGACTTGTGGCCTCCACAGCCGCCTGCGGCAATGAATTCCACAGATTCACCACCCTCTGACTAAAGAAATTCCTCCTCATCTCCTTCCTAAAGGAACGTCCTTTAATTCTGAGGCTGTGCCCTCTGGTCCTAGACTCTCCCAATAGTGGAAACATCCTCTCCACATCCACTCTATCCAGGCCTTTCACTATTCTGTAAGTTTCAATGAGGTCCCCCCCCTCATTCTTCTAAACTCCAGCGAGTACAGGCCCAGTGCCGACAAACGCTCATCATATGTTAACCCACTCACTCCTGAGATCATTACAATTTCAAATCATTCACTGCCTCTGCCTCTGGGCTTGTACACTCTGGAGTACAGAAGGATGAGGGGGCATCTCTTTGAAACATGTAAGATTATTAAGGGCTTGGACACACTAGAGGCAGGAAACATGTTCCCGATGTTGGGGGAGTCCAGAACCAGGGGCCACACACACAGTTTAAGAATAAGGGGTAAGCCATTTAGAACGGAGACGAGGAAACACTTTTTCTCACAGGGAGTTGTGAGTCTGTGGAATTCTCTGCCTCAGAGGGCGGTGGAGGCCGGTTCCCTGGATACTTTCAAGAGAGAGCTAGATAGGGCTGTTAAAGATAGCGGAGTCAGGGGATATGGGGAGAAGGCACGAACGGGTACTGATTGGGGATGATCAGCCATGATCATATTGAATGGCGGTGCTGGCTCAAAGGAGCTGAATGGCCTCCTCCTGCATCTGTTGTCTATTGTCTATTCACTAACATTTATTATGATAGATTAGTTTATTACAATAGTTGTGTTTAGTTGAGATTAGTTTAGATATACAGCGCGGGAACAGGCCCTTCGGCCCAGCTAGTCCGTGCCGACCAGCGATCCCCGCACATTAACACTATCCCACACCCACAAGGGACAATTTTTACTGAAGCCAATTAACCTACCAACTTGTACGTCTTTGGAGCGTGGGAGGAAACAGGAGCACCCGGGGGAAACCAGGATCATCCCTGTGTCTCTGGTGCTGTGAGCTGGCAACTTAGAAACATAGAAATTAGGTGCAGGAGTAGGCCATTCGGCCCTTCGAGCCTGCACCGCCATTCAATATGATCATGGCTGATCATCCAACTCAGTATCCCGTACCTGCCTTCTCTCCATACCCTCTGATCCCCTTAGCCACAAGGGCCACATCTAACTCCCTCTTAAATATAGCCAATGAACTGTGGCCTCGATTACCCTCTGTGGCAGAGAGTTCCAGAGATTCACCACTCTCTGTGTGAAAAAAGTTCTTCTCATCTCGGTTTTAAAGGATTTCCCCCATCCTTAAGCTGTGACCCCTTGTCCTGGACTTCCCCAACATCGGGAGCAATCTTCCTGCATCTAGCCTGTCCAACCCCTTAAGAATTTTGTAAGTTTCTATAAGATCCCCTCTCAATCTACTAAATTCTAGAGAGTATAAAACCAAGTCTATCCAGTCTTTCTTCATAAGACAGTCCTGACATCCCAGGAATCAGTCTGGTGAACCTTCTCTGCACTCCCTCTATGGCAATAATGTCCTTCCTCAGATTTGGAGACCAAAACTGTACGCAATACTCCAGGTGTGGTCTCACCAAGACCCTGTACAACTGCAGTAGAACCTCCCTGCTCCTATACTCAAATCCTTTTGCTATGCTCTTGAAAGCATCCAGAGAACCGGGCCTCCACCACCCTCTGAGGCAGAGAATTCCACAGACTCACCACTCTCTGTGAGAAAACGCGTTTCCTCATCTCCGTTCTAAATGGCTTACCCCTTATTCTTAAACTGTGTGTGTGTGGCCCCTGGTTCTGGACTCCCCCAACATCGGGAACAATAAACTAAACTAACGTGTCGGAAGGAACTGCAGATGATGGTTAACCCCGAAGTTAGACGCAAAAAGCTGGAGTGACTCAGCGGGACAGGCAGCATCTCTGGAGAGAAGGAATGGGTGACGTTTCGGGTCGAGACCCTTCTGCAGACTGGACTAAAATGTCAAACCCATTCCTTCTCCCCACAGGAGATGCTGCCTGTCCCGCTGAGTCACTCCAGCATTTTGTGTCGAAACTAATCTAATCGGGTCGTTAAGTACCCTTTAGGTTTGGAGTGATCACAGATATTTTTTATGTCAAAGATTGGAAAAGATTTCGAAGAAAGTGAACTCGTGGTTTTAATTCTGGAGAAATCAGACTATGCAGTTGTTATGGAACGACATCAAAATGTTCTACTGTGTACGGGCAGAGGCCAATATGTAAAGAATGAATTGACTGAGTGGAGTACATATATTTCCCTTTAAGGTATTGAGAACCAAGAGCAGAGCCGTCCCATCCCGTGACTAGCTGTGGAAGTTAAGGATAGTGTTAGGATCAAAGAGAGCCTTTGGAACTTTGCCAGACACGGTCGTCAGCCTTGGAGACAGGCACAGGGTGCTGGAGTAACTCAGCGGGTCAGGCAGCATCTGTGGAGAACATGGATAGGTGACGTTTCACAGAGTGCTGGAGTAACTCAGCGGGTCAGGCAGCATCTGCGGAGAACATGGATAGGTGACGTTTTACAGAGTGCTGGAGTAACTCAGCGGGTGCAGCAGCATCAATGAAGCGAAGGAAATAGGCAACGTTTCGGGATGAAACCCTGTAGGAAATAGGCAACGTTTCGGGCCGAAACCCGGAAGGGTTTCGTGCCGAAACGTTGCCTATTTCCTTTGCTCCATAGATGCTGCTGCACCCGCTGAGTTTCTCCAGCACTTTTGTCTACCTTCGATTTGCCAGCATCTGCAGTTCCTTCTTAAACAGTCTCTCGATGGAATCGTGAAGCTGGCTGGCGGGTGAAGATATACACAGAGTGCTGGAGTAACTCAGCGGGTCAGGCAGCATCTGTGGAGAACATGGATAGGTGACGTTTCACAGAGTGCTGGAGTAACTCAGCGGGTCAGGCAGCATCTATGGAGCTAAGGAAATAGGCAACGTTTCGGGCCGAAATGTTGCCTATTTCCAGAAGGGTTTCGGCCCGAAACGTTGCCTATTTCCTTAGCTCCATAGATGCTGCTGCACCATAACTCAGCGGGTCAGGCAGCATCTGTAGAGAACATGGATAGGTGACGTTTCACAGAGTGCTGGAGTAACTCAGCGGGTCAGACAGCATCTGCGGGGAGCATGGATAGGCAAGGATTTTTGGACTTTAGAGATAAGGGGATGAAACAGGCCATTCAGCCCACCGAGTCCAGGGCGACCAGTGGCAACCCTGTACACTAACACCATCTTACACACTAGGGACATAGAAACATAGAAACATAGACAATAGGTGCAGGAGTAGAGGCCATTCGGCCCTTCCAGCCTGCACCGCCATTCAATATGATCATGGCTGATCATCCAACTCAGTATCCTGTACCTGCCTTCTCTCCATACCCCCTGATCCCTTTAGCCACAAGGGCCACATCTAACTCCCTCTTAAATATAGCCAATGAACTGGCCTCGACTACCTTCTGTGGCAGAGAGTTCCACAGATTCAACACTCTCTGTGTGTGAAAAAAAATGTTTTTCTCATCTCGGTTTTAAAGGATTTCCCCCTTATCCTTAAACTGTGTGACCCCTTGTCCGGGACTTCCCCAACATCGGGAACAATCTTCCTGCATCTAGCCTGTCCAACCCCTTAAGAATTTTGTACGTTTCTACAATTCTACAACTTACACTAGCCAATTAGCCCACAAACCTGTAGGTCTCTGGATTATAGGAGGAAACTTGAGCACCTGGAGAAAACCCACACAGTCTCGTACGAACTCAGATGGACCCCGGGTCTCTGGCGCTGTGGGGCAGCAACTCTAACGCTGCGCCACCGTGCCGTGCTAAGTGTTGGGATCTTAAATCTTCAGAAAAGGTTTATTTATTAGAACATAAAACACAGAACAGCACTAGAACAGGCCCTTCGACAGATTACTATCTAAATGGTGTTAAGTTGGGAAAATGGGAAGTATAACAGGATCTGGGGGTCCATGTTCATCAGTCACTGAAAGTAAGCATGCAGGTACAGCAGGCAGTGAAGAAAGTTGGCCTTCATAATGAGGAGTTGAGTATAGGAGCAAAGAGGTCCTTCTGCAGTTGTACAGGACCCTAGTGAGACCACACCTGGAGCATTGTGTGCAGTTTTGGTCCCCTAATTTGAGGAAGGACATTCTTGCTATTGAGGGAGCCCAGCGTAGGTTCACCAGGTTATTTCCCGGGATGGCGGGACTGTCATATGCTGAGAGAATGGAGCGGCTGGGCTTGTACACTCTGGAGTTTAGAAGGATGAGAGGCGATCTTATTGAAACATATAAGATTATTAAGGGTTTGGACACGCTAGAGGCAGGAAACATGTTCCCGATGTTGGGGGAGTCCAGAACCAGGAGCCACACACACAGTTTAAGAATAAGGGGTAAGCCATTTAGAACGGAGACGAGGAAACACTTTTTCACACAGAGAGTGGTGAGTCTGTGGAATTCTCTGCCTCGGAGGGCGGTGGAGGCCGGTTGTCTGGATGCTTTTAAGAGAGAGCTAGATAGGGCTCTTAAAGATAGCGGAGTCAGGGGATATGGGGAGAAGGCAGGAACGGGGTACTGATTGGGGATGATCAGCCATGATCACGTTGAATGGCGGTGCTGGCTCGAAGGGCCGAATGGCCTCTACTCCTGCACCTATTGTCTATTGTCATTCCCTGCATATCCATGTGCCGATCCAAAAGCCTCTTAAACACCACTATCGTATCTGCCTCCACCCCCACCCCTGGCAACTCGTTCCAGGTCACCCACCACCCTCTGTGTGAATAAAAACCTGCCCCGCACCTCTCCATTAAACTTTGCCCCTCTCACCTTAAAGCTGCGCCCTCTAGTCTTTGATTTCTCTAACCTGGGAAAAAGGTTCTGACTGTCTACCGCGTCTATGACCCGCAACATTCTCTCTACTTCTATCCGGTCTCCCCTCAATCTCCGACATTCTGGTGAAATGTTCAACCAGCCTCCCACTCAGCGGGTGAGGCAGCATCTATGGAGCGAAGGAAATAGGCGACGTTTCGGGTCGGGACCCTTCTTCAGACTGATGTGGGAGGGGGCGGGAAGAAGAAAGGAAGAGGCGGGAGACAGGGGCTGTGGGGGAGCTGGGGAGGGGAGGGGAAGGAGGGAGAAAGCAGGGACTACCTGAAATTGGAGAAGTCAATGTTCATACCGCTGGGGTGTAAACTACCCAAGCGAAATATGAGGCGCTGCTCCTCCTCCAATTTGCGATGGGACTCCCTCTGGCCATGGAGGAGGCCCAGGACGGAAAGGTCGGATTGGGAATGGGGGGAGGGGGAGTTGAAGCGCTGAGCCACCGGGAGATCAGGTTGGTTATCGCGGACCGAGCGGAGGTGTTGGGCGAAACGATCGCCAAGCCTGCGCTTGGTCTCACCGATGTAGAGCGGCTGACACCTAGAGCAGCGGACATACTGTACAACAATACAATACCGGACATGTATACAGATAAGCCAAATGCAAGTCCAATAGGTGGAGCAAAAGGGAAGATACAGAGTGCAGAATATAGTTCTCAGCATTGTAGCACATCAGTTCCACAGACAATAGACAATAGGTGCAGGAGTAGAGGCCATTCGGCCCTTCGAGCCAGCACCGCCATTCAATGTGATCATGGCTGATCATCATTCTCAATCAGTACCCCGTTCCTGCCTTCTCCCCATATCCCCTGACTCCGCTATCTTTAAGAGCCCTATCTAGCTCTCTCTTGAACGCATCCAGAGAACCGGCCTCCACCGCCCTCTGAGGCAGAGAATTCCACAGACTCACAACTCTCGTTGTGAAAAAGTGTTTCCTCGTCTCCGTTCTAAATGGCTTACTCCTTATTCTTAAACTGTGTGTGTGTGTGGCCCCTGGTTCTGGACTCCCCCAACATCGTCCAATGTCCACAATGGGGTAGAGGTGAATCGGACAGTACCCTAGCTTGTGGAAGGGCCGTTCAGAAGCCTGATAACAGAGGGGAAGTAGCTGTTCCTGAGTCTGGTGGTGCGCGCTTTCAAGCTTCTGTACCTTCTGCCGGACGGGAGCGGGGAGAAGAAGGAATGACCGGGGGTGGGACAAGTCATTGATCGTCCAGTTGAATGAATGAATATTTACTGGCCAAGTATTCACATACAAGGAATTTGCCTTGGTGCTCCGCCCACAAGTGACAACATGACATACAGTGCCGAGTTGGTTGTGTTTCCCGGGATGGCGGGACTGTCATACGCTGAGAGAATGGAGCGGCTGGGCTTGTACACTCTGGAGTTTAGAAGGATGAGAGGGGATCTCATTGAAACATATAAGATTATTAAGGGTTTGGACACGCTAGAGGCAGGAAACATGTTCCTGATGTTGGGGGAGTCCAGAACCAGTTTAAGAATAAGGAGTAAGCCATTTAGAACGGAGACGAGGAGACACTTTTTCTCACAGAGAGTGGTGAGTCTGTGGAATTCTCTGCCTCATCAACCTATTAATGCCACGAGCAATGAGGTACAGTGAAAAGCTTTGTTTTGCATGATATCCAGTCAGATCGGATAGTACACCACATCGTCTGCTTTGCTCTGTCATTTTCACACCTTACCCTTCCATATCTCCCTATCTCTCTCTCTCCCTCCTTCTCTCTCTATCTCTCTCTCTCTCTCCCTCTCTCTCTCCTCTCCCTCTCTCTATCTCTCTCTCTCTCTCTCACTCTCTCTCTCTCTCTCTCTCTCTCTCTCTCTCTCTCTCTCCCTCTCCCTATATCTCCCTATCTCTCTCCCTCTCCCTCTCTCTATCTCTCTCTCTCTCCCTCTCCCCATCTCTCCCTCTCTCTCTCCCTCTCCCTCCCTCTCTCTATCTCTCTCTCTCCCTCTCCCTATATCTCCCTATCTCTCTCTCTCTGTCTCTCTCTCTATATATATCCCTCTCTCCTCTCCCCCCTCCCTCCTTCTCTCTCACTCTCTCTCTCTCTCTCTCTCTCTCTATAACCATATATCAATTACAGCACAGAAACAGGCCATCTCGGCCCTTCTAGTCCGTGCCGAAAACTTACTCTCCCCTAGTCCCATCTACCTGCGCTCAGACCATAACCCTCCATTCCTTTCCCGTCCATATACCTATCCAATTCATTTTTAAATGATGAAATCGAACCTGCCTCCACCACCTCCACTGGAAGCTCATTCCACACACAGCCACCACTCTCTGAGTAAAGAAGTTCCCCCTCATGTTACCCCTAAACTTCTGTCCCTTAATTCTCAAGTCATGTCCACTTGTTTGAATCTTCCCTACTCTCAGTGGGAAAAGCTTATCCACGCCAACTCTGTCTATCCCTCTCATCCTTTTAAAAACCTCTATCAAGTCCCCCCTTAACCTTCTGCGCTCCAAAGAATCTCCACTCTCTCTCTCTCCCCTCTCTGCCCACACTGTGTGGCCCCAGTGCGCTGAGCTGGGCTGGGCTGGGCTGGGCCGGCCTGTGTAACTGGAGCCCGTGTTCCAGACCCGCTGCAGAATCCCAAGTCGCGCAGATTCCAGTCTTAAAATAAGTTGCCGAGGGCAGTGACATGGAGCGGTGTGATAGACCCAACAGCTGCTCAAACATGCTCCCGGGACCAGTTATGTATCCTCCCCCCTCACCCCTCACCCCTCACCCCCACCCCCCCCCTCAACTCTCACCTCATCCCCCCCCAAACCCCTCCAGCACTCTGTGAAACGTCACCTATCCATGTTCTCCCAGATGCTGCCTTACCCGCTGAGTTACTCCAGCACTCTGTGAAACGTCGCCTATCCACTTTCTCCACCGATGCTGCCTGAACCGCTGAGTTACTCCAGCACTCTGTGGAACGTCACCTATCCATGTTCCCCACAGATGCTGCCTGACCCGCTGAGTTATGGTGCAGCAGCATCTATGGAGCTAAGGAAATAGGCAACGTTTCGGGACGAACCTTCTGGAAATAGGCAACGTTTCGGGCCGAAACCCGGAAGGGTTTCGGCCCGAAACGTTGCCTATTTCCTTAGCTCCATAGATGCTGCGCACCCGCTGAGTTACTCCAGCACTCTGTGAAACGTCACCTATCCATGTTCTCCACAGATGCTGCCTGACCCGCTGAGTTACTCCAGCACTCTGTGAAACTCTATCTAACCATGTTCTCCACAGATGCTCCCTGACCCGCTGAGTTACTCCAGCGCTCTGTGAAACGTCACCTATCCATGTTCTCCACAGATGCTGCCTGACCCGCTAGTCCCACCTGCCTGCATTTGGCCCATATCCTTCTCAAACCTGTCCTCTCCAGATAGGTACAATCGCAATGTTTAAGAAACGTTTAGACTGGTACATGCACAGGACAGGTTTAGAGGGATATGGGCCACATGTAGGCAGGTGGAACTAGTGTAGCTGGGACACGTTGGTTGGTGTCGGCAACGTTGGGCTGAAGGGCCTGTTTCTACGCTGTATCGACCTACAACACCTAGGTCAGTTGTACAGGGTCTTGGTGAGACCACACCTGGAGTATTGCGTACAGTTTTGGTCTCCAAATCTGAGGAAGGACATTATTGCCATAGAGGCAGTGCAGAGAAGGTTCACCAGACTGATTCCTGGGATGTCAGGACTGTCTTATGAAGAAAGACTGGATAGACTTGGTTTATACTCTCTAGAATTTAGGAGATTGAGAGGGGATCTTATAGAAACTTACAAAATTCTTAAGGGGTTGGACAGGCCAGATGCAGGAAGATTGCTCCCGATGTTGGGGAAGTCCAGGACAAGGGGTCACAGCTTAAGGATAAGGGGGAAATCCTTTAAAACCGAGATGAGAAGAACTTTTTTCACACAGAGAGTGGTGAATCTCTGGAACTCTCTGCCACAGAGGGTAGTCGAGGGCACAGTTCATTGGCTATATTTAAGAGGGAGTTAGATGTGGCCCTTGTGGCTAAGGGGATCAGAGGGTATGGAGAGAAGGCAGGTATGGGATACTGAGTTGGATGATCAGCCATGATCATATTGAATGGCGGTGCAGGCTCGAAGGGCCGAATGGCCTACTCCTGCACCTAATTTCTATGTTTCTATGTTTCTATGTCAGTATTGACCAGTTGGGCCGAAGGGCCTGTTTGGCTGCACGATGACTCTATGACCATCCCTAGTTCACAGTTGATTACAGAGAGAAGGAAGGGAAGATGAGAAGCCATTTTAAAATACTTTAGGCAATAGACAATAGACAATAGGTGCAGGAGGAGGCCATTCGGCCCGCAGAGCCAGCACCGCCATTCAATGTGATCATGGCTTTCTGGGTGGCAGTGTAGGGGAGTGAATGCAGAGGGGAGCCGGGATCCAGGTCGTCTGTGTGGGGGGGGGGGGGGGGGGGGGGGGGAAAGAATGTACAGAAGACTTTGCATGACATCTATCAAGGGCTCGATTCAACATTCGAACAGAAGGAAGCTGAGCATTCTTTCAAAGGTAGACACAAAATGCTGGAGTAACTCAGCGGGACAGGCAGCATCTCTGGAGAGAAGGGGCGGGTGACGTTTCGGGTCGAGAGCCTTCTTCGGAATGTAGTCGGAGACAGTAAGACTGGCAGGAGAACTGGGAAGGGGGAGGGGATGGAGAGAGAGGGAAAGCAAGGGGCTATCTGAAGTTAAAGTAGTCAATGTTCATGCCGCTGGGGTGCAAGCTGCCCGGGCGAAATAAGAGCTGCTGCTCCTCCAATTTGCGCTGGGACTCACTCTGGCCATGGAGGAGGCCCAGGACAGAAAGGTCGGATTGGGAATGGGAGGGGGGGAGTTGAAGTGCTGAGCCACCGGGAGATCAGGTTGGTTAAGAATATTCTTTCATCTGGCCCTTCCAACCTGCCCCACCATTCATCACTGCGAGGAAATCTGGGCCCCGTATCTGAGGAAGGATGTGCCGGCTCTAGGAGAGGGTTTAGAGGAGGTTTACAAGAACGATCCCAGGAATGAGTGGGTTAACATACGATGAGCGTTTGTCGGCACTGGGCCTGTACTCGCTGGAGTTTAGAAGAATGAGGGGGGGGTGGGACCTCATTGAAACTTACCGAATAGTGAAAGGCCTGGATAGAGTGGATGTGGAGAGGATGTTTCCACTAGTGGGAGAGTCTTGAGTCTAGGACCAGAGGGCACAGCCTCAGAATTAAAGGACGTTCCTTTAGGAAGGAGATGAGGAGGAATTTCTTTAGCCAGAGGGTGGTGAATCTGTGGGATTCTTTGCCACACAGACGGCTGTGGAGGCCACAAGTCAGTGGATATTTCTAAGGAAGAGATAGACAGATTCCTGATTAGAACGGGTGCCAAGGGTTATGGGGAGGGCAGGAAAATGGGATTAGATCAACCATGACTGGCGGTGTTAGACCCGATGGGCCGAATGGCCTAATTCTACTCCTAAAAACTCTACAGCACTGTGTCCTAGGTGGGTTTTCTCCGGGCGCTCCGGTTTCCTCCCACACTCCCACAAAACGTGCAGGTTTATAGTTTAATTAGCTTCTGTAAATTGTAAATTGCCCTCCGTGCCATGGAGTCACAGAGTGATACAGCATGGAAACAGGCCCTTCGGCCCAACTTGCCCACACCGGCCAACATGTCCCATCTACACTAGTCCCACCTGCCCACGCTTACATAGACATAGAAACATAGAAATTAGGTGCAGGAGTAGAGGCCATTCGGCCCTTCGAGCCTGCACCGCCATTCAATATGATCATGGCTGATCATCCAACTCAGTATCCCGTACCTGCCTTCTCTCCATACCCCCTGATCCCCTTAGCCACAAGGGCCACATCTAACTCCCTCTTAAATATAGCCAATGAACTGGCCTCAACTACCCTCTGTGGCAGAGAGTTCCAGAGATTCACCACTCTATGCGTGAAAAAAGTTCTTCTCATCTCGGTTTTAAAGGATTTCCCCTTTATCCTTAAGCTGTGACCCCTTGTCCTGGACTTCCCTAACATCGGGAACAATCTTCCTGCATCTAGCCTGTCCAACCCCTTAAGAATTTTGTAAGTTTCTATAAGATCCCCCCTCAATCTTCTAAATTCTAGAGAGTATAAACGTTTGGTCCATATCCCTCCAAACCCGTCCTATCCATGTACCTGTCTAAATGTTTCTTAAACGTTGGGATAGTCCCAGCCTCAACTACCTCCTCCGGCAGCTCGTTCCATACACCCACCACCCTCCCTCTGTGTGGAAAAGTTACCCCTCAGATTCCTATTAAATCTTTTCCCCTTCACCTTGAACCTGTGTCCTCTGGTCCTCGATTCCCCTACTCTGGGCAAGAGACGTCTCTACCCGATCTATTCCTCTCATGATTTTATACACCTCTATAAGATCACCCCTCATCCTCCTGCGCTCCAGGGAATAGAGACCCAGCCTGCTCAACCTCTCCCTGTAGCTCACACCCTCTAGTCCTGGCAACATCCTCGTAAATCTTCTCTGAACCCTTTCCAGCTCGACGACATCTTTCCTATAACACGGTGCCCAGAACTGAACACAATATTCTAAATGCGGTCTCACCAACGTCTTATACACCTGCAACACGACCTCCCAACTTCTATACTCAATACTCTGGCTGATGGAGGCCAAAATGCCAAAAGCCTTTTTGACCACCTGATCTACCTGCGACTCCAGCTTCGAGGAATCATGCACCTGTACCCCTAGATCCCTCTGCTCTACAACACTACCCAAGGGGATAGTGTTAGCATAGGGGGGGATTGCTGGTCGGAATGGACTTGTGGGGCCGAAGGGCCTCTTTCGATGCTGTATCTCTAAATTCTAATTCCTCATCCTCCTGTGCCCCAGGGAATTAAGTCCCAGCTTGCCCAACCTCTCCCTGCAGCTCAGACCCTCGAGTCCTGGCAAGTCTACTGTCATTTAGTTTAGTTTAGAGATACAGCGCGGAAACAGGCCCTTCGGCCCACCGGGTCCGTACCGACCAGTGATCCCTGCACATTAACACTACCCTACACACACACTAGGGACAATTTACACATTTACAGCCAAGCCCATTAACCTACAAACCTGCACGTCTTTGGAGTGTGGGAGGAAACCGGAGATCCCGGAGAAAACCCACGCAGGTCACGGGGAGAACGTGGAAACTCCGTGCAAGACAGCGCCCGTAGTCGGGATCGAACCCGGGTCTCTGGGGGCTGTGAGGCAGCAGCTCTACCCGCTGCGCCATGGACTCTCTCCAGCTCATCGGGCATCTATCCCACCGCAGGGCGATTGGAACCGACCGCAATACTCAGGACACGTCCTTTCCTCATCAGGGTTGACTGGCCGGCCCTTCACTGGTCCTCGTGGTGGAGAATTCGACAGGCCCACCTCAGGAGAAGGCTATTCCCCTCCTTTCCGTCCTGAGACTCTTGTCCTGTTTCGTGAGGCCAGTGGAGGAGACCAGGGGCTGGGCAGGGCCGGGCTGGGCCGGGCGCATGGACCGCACACGGCCTACAACGACGGAGGGCTCCACGGCTACGCTAGGCCGGGCAGGCCCTGCAACGTCGCCATGACAACGGGCCTTCACGGTCAGGTCAAGATCCCTGCCCTTACAACAACTGGGACTTGGAAATGGCCTCAAACTGGTGACTCCGGATACTGTATCAGGGTGCTGCTGTGATACACTCGTACTGTATCTGAGATTATCTTATCTTTTTTTTAATTTTTAAAAAATATATATTTTTTAGTAGAATATTGGGAATTGTCAAACGGGCCCATCAGCGACTGCACTTCCTGAGGAAACTCAAACAGGCCTCACTCCCCACCAACATCCACAGGACTTTCTACAGAGGCACGGTGGAGTCTGTACTCACATACTGCATGAACACCTGGTACTCCAACTGTAACTGCTCAGACAGGAAGGCTCTGCAGAGGGTAGTGAGGGGGAGCAGAGAGGATCATTGGCGTCTCCCTACCCTCGGTACAAGAACTGTCGTCTGGAAAAAGCTCTGAGCACAAACTGCACCCCCTCCACACACACACACACACACACACACACACACACACACACACACACACACACACACACACACACACACACACACACACACACACACCACACACACACACACACACACACACACACACACACACACACACACACACACACACACACACACACACACACACACACACACCTGGATCTCCTGCCATCAGGCAAGAGATACAATTAGCATCAAAGCCCGGACTACAAGACTGCTAAACAGCTTCCTGCCACAGGCTGTGAGGCTGCTAAACAGTCACTCTGTACTCACACTCACCTGGTTCTGCCGCTTTGCACTGACACTTTAATAACTCTGGCACTGGCCACTTAAATCAGCTGCCCTGGACATTTCAATGACTGTTTTTACTGTATTTTAATGTTGCTGTTTGACCTGCTTTTAACTATTTATACTGTTTCATCAGGGACTGGATTGTTTTTTTATTGATATTATGTGTGAAATGTTTTAAGTTTCATGTGCGATACTCCGGCATTCCCTGGGAAACATCATCTCATAGAAACATAGAAACATAGAAAATAGGTGCAGGAGTAGGCCATTCGGCCCTTCGAGCCTGCACCGCCATTCAATATGATCATGGCTGATCATCCAACTCAGTATCCCGTACCTGCCTTCTCTCCATACCCCCTGATCCCCTTAGCCACAAGGGCCACATCTAACTCCCTCTTAAATATAGCCAATGAACTGGCCTCGACTACCCTCTGTGGCAGAGAGTTCCAGAGATTCACCACTCTCTGTGTGAAAAAAGTTCTTCTCATCTCGGTTTTAAAGGATTTCCCCCTTATCCTTAAGCTGTGACCCCATGTCCTGGACTTCCCTAACATCGGGAGCAATCTTCCTGCATCTAGCTTGTCCAACCCCTTAAGAATTTTGTAAGTTTCTATAAGATCCCCTTCTCAATCTCCTAAATTCTAGAGTATAAAACCAAGTCTATCCAGTCTTTCTTCATAAGACAGTCCTGACATCCCAGGAATCAGTCTGGTGAACCTTCTCTGCACTCCCTCTATGGCAATAATGTCCTTCCTCAGATTTGGAGACCAAAACTGTACGCAATACTCCAGGTGTGGTCTCACCAAGACCCTGTACAACTGCAGTAGAACCTCCCTGCTCCTATACTCAAATCCTTTTGCTATGAAATTTTGCACTGTGCAACTGTTGCTTTGCAAGGTGACAATAAAGGTTGATTGGGATTGGATTGGATTTGAGAAGCAGTGTACAAAAGTATAGTACAGTTATCGCACAGCTTCAATTTTAATTTTGAGCTAAAGATGAGAAAGAAGGGAGGAGAAAAAGCAAGAGAGAGAGAGAGAGAGAGAGAGAGAGAGAGAAAGTGAATGTGCAAGAATAGAACCCCTAGACTACCAAATTGGTAGTCGCCAAAGAGTGCAGTCAAAGAAATAAGAAGACATAAATAGTCAAAAACAGAAAGAAAAAACAAAAGGTGATGATATGCCCAGTCTGCACAGTCCGTCATCGGCTCATCGGCTCTGACCTTCCTTCCATCGAGGGGATTTATCACAGTCGCTGCTTCAAAAAAGGCTGGCAGTATCATCAAAGACCCACACCATCCTGGCCACACACTCATCTCCCCGCTACCTTCAGGTAGAAGGTACAGGAGCCTGAAGACTGCAACGTCCAGGTTCAGGAATAGCTACTTCCCCACAGCCACCAGGCTATTAAACCTGGCTCGGACAAAACTCTGATTATTAATAACCACTTTCTGTTATTTGCACTTTACCAGTTTATTTATTCATGTGTGTATATATTCATATCATGGTATATGGACACACTGATCTGTTCTGTAGTCAATGCCTACCATGTTCTGTTGTGCTGGAGGAAAGCGAGAATTTCATTCTCCTATACAGGGACACATGACAATAAACTCACTTGAGCTTGAACTTGAACTACCTGCTTCGTATCCCTCCCCACCCATCACCCAACCCGTCATTCGATTTAATTCCAAAATGGTGTCGCACCATACTATCCTTCTAATGAATCAATGAATAGTCTTCCATGTCTTCGAAAAATGCTCTGGTTTTTCTGCTAAGACAAGTCTCATATTTTCAAGATGTAGCACCTCACACATGTTTGTAGTCCACATTTTAAGAGTAGGGGCATTGCGATGCTTATCTAAGATGCATCTAAGTGCTAAAAGAGTGATACAGCTGTGGAAACAGGCCCTTCAGGGCCCAACTTAAGAGTTTGGACACGCCAGAGGCAGGAAACATGTTCCCGATGTTGGGGGAGTCCAGAACCACAGTTTAAGAATAAGGAGTAAGCCATTTAGAACGCAGACGAGGAAACACTTTTTCTCACAGAGAGTGGTGAGTCTGTGGAATTCCCTGCCTCAGAGGGCGGTGGAGGCAGTTCTCTGGATACTTTCAAGAGAGAGAGCTAGATAGGGCTCTTAAAGATAGCGGAGTCAGGGGATATGGGGAGAAGGCAGGAACGGGGTACTGATTGGGGATGATCAGCCATGATCACATTGAATGGTGGTGCTGGCTCGAGGGGTTGAATGGGCCTCCTGCTGCACCTATTGTCTATTGTTTGTTATGGAACCATCCTCTCCACATCCACTCTATCCAGGCCTTTCACTATTCAGTAAGTTTCAATGAGGTTGCCCCCTCATCCTTCTAAACTCCAGCGGGTCCAGGCCCAGTGCCGACAAACGCTCATCATATGTTAACCCACTCATTCATAGCCTCAGAATTAAAGGACGCTCCTTTAGGAAGGGGATGAGGAGGAATTTCTTTAGTCAAAGGGTGGTGAATCTGTGGGATTCATTGCCACAGACGGCTGTGGAGGCCACAAGTCAGTGGATATTTTTAAGGCAGACATAGGCAGAGATTCTTGATTAGTGCGGGTGTCAGGGGTTATGGGGAGAAGGCAGGAGAATGGGGTTAGGAGGGAGAGATAGACATAGAAACATAGAAACATGGAAAATAGGTGCAGGAGTAGGCCATTCGGCCCTTCGAGCCTGCACCGCAATTCAATATGATCATCCTCACATTAGTCCACATTATACTGCATCTGCCATGCATTTGCCCACTCACCCAGCCTATCCAAGTCACCTTGCAGCCTCCTAGCATCCTCCTCACAGCTAACACTGCCCCCCAGCTTCGTGTCATCTGCAAACTTGGAGATGTTGCATTCAATTCCCTCCTCCAAATCATTAATATACATTGTAAATAGCTGGGGTCCCAGCACTGAGCCTTGCGGTACCCCACTAGTCACTGCCTGCCATTGTGAAAAGGACCCGTTTACTCCTACTCTTTGCTTCCTGTCTGCCAGCCAGTTCTCTATCCACATCAATACTGGACCCCCAATGCCTTGTGCTTTAAGTTTGTATACTAATCTCTTATGTGGGACCTTGTCGAAAGCCTTCTGAAAGTCCAGATATAACCACATCCACTGGTTCTCCCCTTATCCACTCTACTAGTTACATCCTCGCAAAATTCTATAAGATTCGTCAGACATGATTTACCTTAAAAATCCATGCTGACTTTGTCCAATGATTTCACCACTTTCCAAATGTGCTGCTATCCCATCTTTAATAACTGACTCTAGCAGTTTCCCCCACTACCGACGTTTAGGCTAAACTGGTCTGTAATTCCCCGTTTCTCTCTCTCCCTCCCTTTTTAAAAAGTGGGGTTACATTAGCTACCCTTCCAATCCTCAGGAACTACTCCAGAATCTAAAGAGTTTAGAAAAATTATCACTAATGCATCCACTATTTCTGCGAGCTACTTCCTTAAGTACTCTGGGATGCAGCCTATCTGGCCCTGGGGATTTATCGGCCCTTTAATCCATTCAATTTACCTAACACCACTTCCCGGCTAAACTGGATTTCACTCAGTTCCTCCATCTCATTTGACCCCCAGTCCCATGCTATTTCCGGCAGATTATTTATGTTTTCCTTAGTGAAGACAGAACCAAAGTAGTTATTCAATTGGTCTGCCATGTCCTGTTCCCCATATTCAATTTGCCTGTTTCTGACTGCAAGGGACCTACATTTGTTTTAACTAATCTTTTAGATTCTTACAAAATTCTTAAGGGGTGGACCTGCTAGATGCAGGAAGATTGTTCCGATGTGGGGGGAAGTTCCAGGACAAGGGGTCACAGCTTAAGGATAAAGGGGAAATCCTTTTGCCAAACCCGAGATGAGAAGAACTTTTTTTTCGCAGAGAGTGGTGAATCTCTGGAACTCTCTGCCACAGAGGGTAGTTGAGGCCACAGAGTTCATTGGCTATATTTAAGAGGGAGTTAGATGTGGCCCTTGTGTGGCTAAGGGGATCAGGGGGTATGGAGAGAAGGCAGGTACAGGATACTGAGTTGGATGATCAGCCATGATCATATTGAATGGCGGTGCAGGCTCGAAGGCCCGAATGGCCTACTCCTGCACCTATTTCTATGTTTATATGTTTTCCCTTGTTATCCACGGATGCACTACCTTCCCTGATTTATTCTTTTGCCAAACTGGGATGAACATTTGTTGCAGTTCATCCATGCAGTCTTTAAATGTCTTCCATTGCATATCTACCATCAACCCTTTAAGAATCAATCGCCAGTCTATCTTGGCCAATTCACGTCTCATACCCTCAAAGTCACTTTTCTTTGAGTTCAGGACCCTTGTTTCTGAATTAACGATGTCACCCTCCATCCTAATGAAGAACTCAACCATATTATGGTCACTCTTGCCCAAGGGGCCACGCACAACAAGACTGCTAACTAACCCTTCCTCATTACTCAATACCCAGTCTAGAATAGCCTGCTCTCTCGTTGGTTCCTCTACATGTTGGTTTAGAATACTATCCCGCATACATTCCAAGAAATCCTCTTCCTCAGCACCCCTGCCAATTTGATAGATCAGCCTTGATTGAATGGCGGAGTAGACTTGATTGGCCAAATGGCCTAATTCTACTCCTATCACTTATGACATGACCCAAGATGCCCCATCTAAGCTAGTCCCATATCCCTCTAAACCTTACCTATCCATGGACCTGTACAAATGTATTTTAAATGCTGTTATAGTCCAGCCTCAACTACCTCCTCTGGCAGATCGTTCCATACCCCCACCGCCCTCTGTGTGAAAATGTTGCCCCTCGTTTGTATTATTGGACAATAGACAATAGGTGCAGGAGTAGGCCATTCAGCCCTTCGAGCCAGCACCGCTATTCAATGTGATCATGGCTGATCATCCCCAATCAGTACCCCGTTCCTGCCTTCTCCCCATGTCCCCTGACACCGCTATCTTTAAGGGACTCCACTATCTATAGCTCTCTGTTGAAAGCATCCAGAGAACCGGCCTCCACCGCCCTCTGAGGCAGAGAATTCCACAGACTCACCACTCTCTGTGAGAAAAAGTGTTTCCTCGTCTCCGTTCTAAATGGCTTACTCCTTATTCTTAAACTGTGTGGCCTCTGGTCGCGTGCTAACCAGTCAGCGGAAAGACAACACATGATTGCTACCGATCCAATTATAGTGTACAGATGGGAATAACGTTTAGTGCAAGGCAAAGCCAGCAAAGTCTGATCAAGGATAGTCCGAGGGTCTCCAATGAGGTGGATGGGAGGTCAGGACCGCTCTCTAGTTGGTGAGAGGACGGTTCAGTTGCCTGATAATAGCCGGGAAGAAACTGTCCCTGAATCTGGAGGTGTGTGTGCATTCGTTTTCACACTTCTGTACCTCTTGCCCGATGGGAGAGGGGAGAAGAAACATAGAAACTAGAAAATTAGGTGCAGGAGTAGGCCATTCGGCCCTTCGAGCCTGACCGCCATTCAATATGATCATGGCTGATCATCCAACTCAGTATCCCGTACTGCCTTCTCTCCATACCCCCTGATCCCCTTAGCCACAAGGGCCACATCTAACTCCCTCTTAAAATATAGCCAATGAACTGCACCCTCTGTGGCAGAGAGTTCCAGAGATTCACCACTCTCTGTGTGAAAAAAGTTCTTCTCATCTCGGGTTTTAAAGTATTTGCCCCCTTATCCTTAAGCTGTGACCCCTTGTTCCGGACTTCCCCAACATCGGGAACAATCTTCCTGCATCTAGCCTGTCCAACCCCTTAAGAATTTTGTAAGTTTCTATAAGATCCCCTCTCAATCTCCTAAATTCTAGAGCGTATAAACCAAGTCTATCCAGTCTTTCTTCATAACAGTCCTGACATCCCAGGAATCAGTCTGGTGAACCGTCTCTGCACTCCCTCTATGGCAATAATGTCCTTCCTCAGAAGGAGTGACCGGGGGTGAGACTGGTCCTTGATGATGCTGCTGGCCTTGCCGAGGCAGCATGAGGTGTAGATGAGGTATCAGGGTGGGGTATATGCCCCAATGTCCTCTTGTGTTTTGATCGGCAACAGAACAATGATGTTACAGATCCATTAACGTAATAACACATAGATAAATATACTATCGTTAATAATCCAATAACTGAATAATCAGTAATAGTTGGTAACCAGACTGTAATTATGCAAAACAGAAGTCCTTAATACAACCAAAGTTGGAATGGAGAAATGGAGGTGTATCAGATATTAACTGTATTGACTTCCGACAATCTGGGTAGACAAAAATGCTGGAGAAACTCAGCGGGTGAGGCAGCATCTATGGAGCGAAGGAATAGGTGGCGTTTCAGGTCGAGACCCTTCTTCAGACTGATGTGGGCATGGTGGGGGGGGCGAGAAGAAGAGGCGGAGGCAGTGGGCTGAGGGAGAGCTGGGAAGGGGAGGGGAAGGAGGGAGAAAGCAAGGACTACCTGAAATTGGAGAAGTCAATGTCCATACCGCTGGGGTGTAAACTGCCCAAGCGAAATATGAGGCGCTGCTCCTCCTCCAATTTACGGCGGGACTCACTCTGAACAATAATCTGGAATACCTGCTGCATTGTCGGAGTTTTACCAAGAGTCACACGGCACGGAAACAGGCCCTTCGGCCCACCTCGCCCATGCCAGCCAACATGCCTCATCTTTGCCCGTTCTTGCCTTCACCCCGTATCCCCTGACTCGGCTATTTTTAAGGGTGGGCTGGGCCAAACAGGGGCAAATGGGACTGGCTTCGATGGGGGTCGCCGTGGAGGAGTTGGGAAGATCGCCCTGTTTCCGTGCTGTGTGACTCTACGACCGTACCAAGTGTTCTGGTCGATAGACCTCCCCCTCCCCAGCCCACCCCAGCCCAGCGACCAGGAGACCCTTCCTTACCTTCCACCTCCAGCACGGCGAGGACAGCCGAGGTGTGGACCTCCCCGAGAACGTTGCGCGCCACGCAGGTGTAGACTCCCGCATCGGTAGACTTGCAGTCTCGTATCCAGAGCGCCCCGTACTCTCCGGGGTCGGTGGGCAGGGGGAGATTGTTCCTGAACCAGGCCAACGTCGGCAACGGGCGTCCATTAACCGCCACCTTCAGCCTGATGTCAAAGCCCGTGCCGATGGCCGCGTTCTTCAGCCGCCGCAGGAAGGAAGGCGGGCGGAGACTCTCCCGCCCACGGAGCTCCGGCACCACCTGGTCCCCGTAGACCTTTGCCCTCTTGGCCAGCGCGGCGGTGGGACTGGCGGGTGCCGCTCGGACCCTGCCCGCCGCGCCCTGCTTCAGGCCGGGGGATGCTTGGGGGGCGTGCATGGTGGAGCGGCCTTCAACCAAACCACACTCAGTCCAGGGACTCTGGAGGGACACTCTGGATGGATCCCAGGCAGATCTCAGCTCAACTTCATACGGCAACTGTGGTGGCTTGGAGGTGCATCCTCAAATTAAACAGCAAAGCAGAAACGTCAGGAGAGGAGCAACTCAACCTCAACTCAACTCAACTCAACTCAACTCAACCTCAACTCAACCTCAACTCAACTCAACTCAACTCAACTCAACCTCACCTCAACTCAACTCAACTCAACTCAACTCAACTCAACTCAACTCAACTCAACTCAACCTCAACTCAACTCAACCTCAACCTCAACTCAACCTCCAACCTCAACCTCAACCTCAACTCAACTCAACTCAACTCAACTCAACCTCAACTCAACACAACCTCAACCTCAACCTCAACTCAACTCAACCTCAACTCAACCTCAACTCAACTCAACTCAACCTCAACTCAACCTCAACTCAACCTCAACTCAACTCAACTCAACCTCAACTCAACCTCAACCTCAACCTCAACTCAACTCAACTCAACTCAACTCAACCTCAACTCAACTCAACTCAACCTCAACTCAACTCACCTCAACCCAAACCTCAACTCACCTCAACTCAACTCAACTCACCTCAACTCAACTCAACTCAACTCAACCTCAACTCAACTCAACTCAACCTCAACTCAACTCAACTCAACTCAACTCAACTCAACTCAACAACTCACTCAACTCACTCAACTCAACCTCAACTCAACTCAACAACTCAACTCAACTCAACAACAACTCAACTCAACTCAACTCAACCTCAACTCAACCTCAACTCAACTCAACTCAACTCAACTCAACTCAACTCAACCTCAACTCAACCTCAACTCAACCTCAACTCAACCTCAACTCAACCTCAACTCAACAAACCTCAACTCACTCCACCAACTCAACTCAACTCAACTCAACTCAGCTCAACTTCAACCCAACTCCTCAACTCAACCTGGCTCAACCTCAACTCAATCCTCAAATTCAACAGCAAAGCAGAAACGTCAACTCAGAGGACTCAACTCAACTCTCACTCTCAACTCAACCTCAACTCAACCAACAACTCAACTCAACTGAACCTCAACTCAACTCACTCAACTCACTCAACTCAACTCAACTCAACTCAACTCAACTCAACTCAACTCAACTCAACTCAACTCAACTCAACTCAACTCAACTCAACTCAACTCAACTCAACTCAACTCAACTCAACTCAACTCAACTCAACTCAACTCAACTCAACTCAACTCAACTCAACTCACCTCAACTCAACTCAACTCAACTCAACTCACCTCAACTCAACTCAACTCAACTCAACTCAACTCAACTCAACTCAACTCAACCTCAACTCAACTCAACCTCAACTCAACTCAACTCAACCTCAACTCAACTCAACTCAACCTCAACCTCAACTCAACCTCAACCTCAACCTCAACTCAACTCAACCTCAACCAACTCAACTCCTCAACTCAACCTCAACAACCTCAACCTCAACTCAACCAAACTCAACTCAACCTCAACTCAACTCAACTCAACCTCAACTCAACCTCAACTCAACTCAACTGAAACTCAACTCAACTCAACTCAACTCAACCTCAACCTCAACCTCAACTCAACTCAACTCAACTCAACTCAACTCAAAACTCCAACTCAACCTCAACTCAACTCAACCAACCTCTCAACTCAACTCAACTCAACTCAACTCAACTCAAACCTCAACTCCCCAACTCAACTCACTCAGAACTCCACCTCCTCCTTCAACCTCAACCCAACTCAACCTCAACTCAACCTCCCCTCCACAACTCCTCAACTCACTCCACTCTAACCCCCCCTCTCAACTCCTACTCAACTCAAGCGCCTCCACTCTCCCTTCAACTCCTACTCCCATCAGGGGTAATGGCTCTTCACACCATGATTGAATGGCGGAGCCCGATGGGCCGTTCCCCCCTCGGGATGGGAAGGTGGGGGTGGGATGGGAGGGAAACGGGAGGCGTGATGGGGGGGTGTGGGGGGACTCAGAACTGGGGGCGGGGGTGGGGAGGGGGGGGAGGCGTGATGGGGGGTGGGGGGGATGTGAAGGTGGGAGGGGGGGGGCGATGGGAAAGTGGGGGGGGATGGGGGGGCGAAGGGGGGGGGAATGGGGGGGATGGGAAGTGGGAGGGGGGGATGGGGGGTGGGGGGGGGGGGGAGGATGGGAAGGGGGATGGGGGGATGGAAAGGGAGGGGGGATGGGGGGGACAGGAGGGTGGGAGGGGGGGGGAAGGTGGGGGGGGGGGGAGGATGGGGGGGATGGGGGGACAGGCGTGATGGGGAGGGGGGGGGTGGGGGGGGGGGGGAGGAGCAATGGAGGAAGAATTTAAAATCTCTCGCAAGAGTTTTAAAATAAACTTGCCTACCTTAGCTGTTTTTTTTCTAAAGTGCTAAATACAAGTTTGCAAAGATGGAGAGAGGCGAGCCGTACCTTGTGTTGTTCCTCGTGAGAAACCTTGGACCCCCTGGACCCTCTCCCAAGTGGGACAAGCTTTTTCCTTTGGTGAAGTTCTGGTTCGATTCCCGTTCACTCGGTCCACCTTTAACGTCAGAGTCCAGGAGACCCCCTCTCCTGTGTGTTGAAGTGGCTGTGTCTTGTTCTTCTGTGAGGAGGGGGGGGGGGGGGGGGGGGAGACCACTCTTCCCTCTCGGAGTTTGGTGGGATAGATGATTGTTTGGGATTTTTTTTGGGGGGGAGGGGGGGGCTGGCGTCGGAGAAGTTGGAGGTGACTTTGCAGGAGCCCAGTTGATGGTGTTACTGCTCCGACCCAGGGGCTGGGAGAGTTCCCAGTGGTCACTGACTCTGCTCTCCCTCCCTCCCTCTCTCGCTCCCTCCCTCCCTCTCTCTCGCTCTCCCCTGTCACTCTGACACACACACACAGCTGTCTCCCGTCCGTCACCCGCAGTCAGCTCTCAGCGCAAAGTCTCAGTTTCGTGAGGCGGGGGGGAGGAGAGGGAGGGAGGGAGTGGGGGAGGGGGTGGGAGAGGAGAGGAGGATGGGAGGGTAAGGAGGGGAGGGGGGAGGGGAGGGGAGAGGAGAGGGGGAGACAGGAGAGGGAGGATGGTGGTGTCTGTCTGTGAGTGTGTGTCTGTCAGTATATATGTGTGTCTGTGTGTGTGTGTGTGTGTGTGTGTGTGTGTGTCTGTCAGTGTATATGTGTGTGTCTGTGTGTGTGTGTGTGTGTGTGTCTGTGAGTGTGTGTGTGTGTCTGTGTGTGTGTGTGTCTGTGTGTGTGTGTGTGTGTGTGTGTGTCTGTCTGTGAGTGTGTGTGTGTGTGTGTGTGTGTGTGTGTGTCTGTCTGTGAGTGTGTGTGTGTGTGTGTGTGTGTGTGTGTGTCTGTCTGTGTGTGTGTGTGTGTGTGTGTGTGTCTGTGTGTGTGTGTGTGTGTGTGTGTGTGTGTGTGTGTGTGTATGTGTGTGTGTCTGTGGGTCTGTGTGTGTGGGAGACTGTGTGAATTTTAAGAATGAGGAGTGAGCCATTTAGCACGGAGGCGAGGAAACACTTTTTCACAGAGAGTTGTGAGTCTGTGGAATTCTCTGCCTCAGAAGGCGGTGGAGGCCGGTTCTCTGGATGCTTTCAAGAGAGAGCTAGATAGGGCTCTTAAAGATAGCGGGGAGAAGGCAGGAACGGGGTACTGATTGTGGATGATCAGCCATGATCACATTGAATGGCGGTGCTGGTGCTGGCTCGAAGGGCCGAATGGCCTACTCCTGCACCTATTGTGTGTACATCTGCCTGTGTTTGTATGTGTCCCTGTGTGTGTCTGTTTGTGTCCATCTGTGTGTGTGTGTGTGTGTAGTTTGCACGTTCTACCTGTGACTAGGCACATGGATGGGACAGGTTTGGGGGGATATGGGCCAAAGGCAGGCAGGTCACAGAGTCATAGAGTGATACACGGTGGAAACAGGCCCTTCGGCCCAACTTGCCAACATTATCCCATCTACACTGGTCCCACCTGCCTGCGTTTGGTCCATATCCCACCAACCGTTAGGTGGGCCACGTTGGTCTGTGTGGGCAAGTTGGGTGGTGGGTGTATGGAACGAGCTGCCAGAGGAGGTAGTTGAAGCAGGTACTGTGACCTTTAAAAGACATTTGGACAGGTCGAGCCACGACCCCACAGCACCAGAGACCCAGGTTTGATCCTGCCCCTCGGGTGCTGTTTGTGTGGAGTTTGCATGTTCTCCTCCCGCGTGCCAAAGACACATACAGGTTTGTAGGTCAATTGACTTCGGTAAAAATTGTAAATCGCCCCCTAACATTCTTTTTGGATGAATAGAGGATTTGAGTATAGTGTGTAGTATAACGTGGATAAATGTGAGGTTATCCATTTTGGTGGCAAAAACAGGAAAGCAGACTATTATCTAAATGGTGGCCGATTGGGAAAGGGGGAGATGCAGCGAGACCTGGGTGTCATGGTACACCAGTCATTGAAGGTAGGCATGCAGGTGCAGCAGGCAGTAAAGAAAGCGAATGGTATGTTGGCTTTCATAGCAGAAGGATTTGAGTATAGGAGCAGGGAGGTTCTACTGCAGTTGTACAGGGTCTTGGTGAGACCACACCTGGAGTATTGCGTATAGTTTCTTAAGGGGTTGGACAGGCTAGATGCAGGAAGATTGTTCCCGATGTTGGGGAAGTCCAGGACAAAGGGTTACAGTTTAAGGATAAAGGGGAAATCTTTTAGGACCGAGATGAGAAAAACACTTTTCACACAGAGAGTGGTGAATCTCTGGAACTCTTTGCCACAGAAGGTAGTTGAGGCCACAGTCCATTGGCTATATTTAAGAGGGAGTTAGATGTGGCCCTTGTGGCTAAAGGGATCAGGGGGTATGGAGAGAAGGCAGGTACAGGATACTGAGTTGGATGATCAGCCATGATCATATTGAATGGCGGTGCAGGCTCGAAGGGCCGAATGGCCTCTACTCCTGCACCTATTTTCTATGTTTCTAGTGTGATGGGAGTGGATGACAAAGTTGGGATAACATAGAACTTAGCCCAGACCGTTACACACACACACACACACACACACACACACACACACACACACACACACACACACACACACACACACACACACACACACAACACACACCACACACACACACACACACACACACACACCACACACACACACACACACACACACACACACACACACACACAAACCAACCTCCCTCCCATTGCCTCCATCTACACCTCACGCTGCCTCGGCAAGGCCAGCAGCATCATCAAGGACCAGTCTCACCCCCCTCATGGTCACTCCCTCTTCTCCCCTCTCCCATCGGGCAAGAGGTACAGAAGTGTGAAAACCAACGCACACACACACACACCTCCAGATTCAGGGACAGTTTCTTCCCGGCTGTTATCAGGCAACTGAACCGTCCTCTCACCAACCTGACCTCCCATCCACCTCATTGGTGACCCTCGGACTATCCTTGATCGGACATTGCTGGCTTTACCTTGCACTAAACGTTATTCCCTTATCCTGTATCTGTACACTGTGGACGGCTCGATTGTAATCATGTATTGTCTTTCCGCTGACTGGTTAGCACGCAACAGAAGCTTTTCACTGTACCTCGGTACACGGGACAATAAACTGAACTGAACAGAACGAAGTAACATCGGTGAGACCAAGCGCAGGCTTGGCGATCGCTTCGCCCGACACCTCCGCTCGGTCCACAATAACCAACCTGATCTCCCGGTGGCTCAGCACTTCAACTCCCCCTCCCATTCCCAATCCGACCTTTCCGTCCTGGGCCTCCTCCGTGGCCAGAGTGAGTCCCACCACAAATTGGAGGAGCAGCACCTCGTATTTCGCTTGGGTAGTTTACACCCCAGCGGTATGAACATTGACTTCTCTAACTTCAGATAGTCCCTGCTTTCTCCCTCTCTCTCCATCCCTCCCCCTTCCCAGTTCTCCCACCAGTCTTACTGTCTCCGACTACATTCTATCTCTGTCCCGCCCCCTCCCCTGACATCAGTCT
>NW_026576185.1:90000-163015 GCF_028641065.1 Leucoraja erinaceus | reverse complement strand
TGTATCTTATTTTTGGTGGCTTGGTGTTAACATTTCCTCTAAAAATTTTTAACTACCAGAGGATGTGATCCCACAGACTGTCTTACTGTTCCTTGCCACCAATAACTTGACAATGCACTTTTGGCACTATTCACAGTGCTGAAACTCAGTCCTCCATAGTGCAGGCTGGTGAGAAACTCTAGCACCCGCCACATCCCGTCCCAGGTTATTATGGCAGTAATTATCCTTACCCTCTTTGTGCTGCTGTGATCATGTCCACAGTTCTTTTTGATAGCCCCATGTCCCGTAGCCAGGGAAAGTTATTGTTAGTCCATTTTTAGAGTCTACAACCTACTAAATCATGTCCATATTTTCTGATGACATGGATAGCTATCCTCAGTTACTGGATGCACCAGCAACTTAGGACTATGTCTTACCGTTATACATGGTTCCAGCACCATGTCCTGTACCCCGGAAAAACCATAGTTGGGTAAGCCAATCAGGTACGAAGACATCCCAGATGCCGATTCCAATTGATAAAGTAGAAAAGGAGGAAATACATACATAAAACCATCCCCCAGTGCAGTGAAACAGCATCTGTAGCTTCTGCCTCAGGATCTGGTACCAATGATACATACCTCGGTAACTGGTGATTTAACCCTGGATGCAATTCTAATATCCGGCCTTACATACTTTACTGTGATTTCAGCAAATACCATTCTATCCAACATCCATTCAGTACTTTCAATAAATTTTTGTGACCTGGTGTCTGCCACTGAATTAGTATCCCTGGTAGATACGTAGCCGATAACCTAGTAAAGTCATTGACATATTAAATGTGTTAATGGTGTCAATTTTGACTAAAGTGGATGGACAATGAATCCCAGCTGTTCAAACAATAGTTTAGTGGCAACCACTGCCTAACATGCCGATTCATAAGTTATTCCCACAATAAGGATATCATCCAACTATGCCATTACTCTATGATTTTGGTGTTGCAGCAGTCCCAACGCTGGTTTAAAATTGTTCTCCCCGTTGGATATTGAATAGCAAGGATCTTAAAGATTAATACTTGCCATACAGTAGCCTGCTGAAAAACTAATTCTTTAGCACTGCTAAAAGTATTACTCCAAGCTTCAACATGAAATTGCAATGTCCCTCCAACCTCCGTGCTCCCTATTAATGCTGGAGCCCCAAATTCACTTACCTCCATGGTTATCGGTGGTAACCAAGTTATTTTCTTGGTTTCATACGTGGTTGTGGAGGGCCTAAAGGTTAATGTTAGGGTAGATGCTGACGTAGAAACTTTTGCATCTTCCACAGTGGTCGTCCCGGCCCAAACCCTAAACAGGACGCTGCTGCTGGGTACCTCTGCCCAATTCTTTGTAGTATAATTACAAACACTACCTCTCTTAGGATGCACATAAGGTTAATGTCTTCCCCAGATATCCTTTGGATGCTCTAATCAGCCCCAAAGTCGAGCCTCCTCGCCAATTCTTTTACCTGTTTAGACAGGTCTCCCCCCAAATAACGGGGTCTATAGCCCTTAGCTTACATAGTATAGCGAACTAGGGTCTAGAGCTGGCTGAATGGCCCTTCAAACTGCACATCACAAAAAATAGTGCTAATGGCATCCTTGTGGTCACTAATATATTCCACCTTTTCTAACATGCGGGCCAAAGCTGTTATGCCCGCCATGAGACCTTTCAGAGTATTACGGATTTTAATATCCCGACTCCTAACGGCCTTCCCAACATGTCTGCAAATGCACCTGTAACAATGGCTACATTAAGAGCACCACAATATCCCCGGGGTATAAAAGCCTTGCCAACACTTCAGCAAAAATATTAGCTTGAAGTTGATGGGTGGACTCACAGCCCTTCAATACTCACAGCCATCCTTCTCGAGATCATTCTCAGTGTGTTTCTGCTGGCAGTACTGGCTCATCATGTTCAGCAGGTTGTTTTATCCCCCCCTTCAATAGGGGAAAGTGGCTCCATCACCTGCTCAGATTTTACCCCGTCAGACCTTCCATACCCTCCTCAGAGGCGTCTGACATTTCATGCAGCCCTTATGGGAAAACTGCTGTGGGACTTATATTTATTTGCCCACTGTGGCTATCCTCCAATCCCGGAGCCTGCCACTGTGGAGAAATTTCCTCCAGCCACCGCTCCAGCCGACTTACATGCTCTCGGGCACTAGTCGTCGCGGGTGCTTTAATATATGGGACCGCTCCTGCCGACCTTGGTGCTCTCTGGCACTAGTCGCACGCGGTATTTCCCGCAGCCGGTCCCCATGCCTACGGGCACTGGTCGCTCCCCATGGTCCTAGTACTCACGGGCACCTCTACCAATTTAGGGTGAAGTTTGGCACTCGCTCCCTTATGGGAGATGCTGGTGCCGACATTCATTGCTGCCTGCTGCTGGTCATTAAGCAGCAGCAAACTCTGTGTGGCAGCACTTCAGCTCTATACTGACATCAGTAGCTGGCTGCCTGCTGTTCAGAACACAGCAGTAACGACCTGTGGCTCTGCCCTGACGTCCTTAGCTGGCTGCCTGCTGCTCTTCAGAATACAGCAGCAACGTCTGGAAAAAAACCAAAGGTAAGGGAAATTTGTTCTTACCTGTACTGGTTTTCAGCCTGCCGTTTGGGAGGAACGTCCTTCCTCCCGCAGCCCCACGGACCCCGTAGCGCAGGTCCTTGGGCTGCTGTCCCAGATGTCGGACTCTCTCTCTTCCGGGTCCTGCAGCCGCTTCAATCGGCACCGGAGCCGCTAGCGACTGCATCTAACATAGACTCGCCTTGGTCTGGAAAACCCCCGGGACGTGTTGCTTTGCTTCCCGCCCGGCAGCAGTCAATCTTGCCGGTGCGGGGAGCGACGTCGGGCACAGCTGTGCTGCTACTAAAAATAGCTTTTTAGGAATCCTCTCCGGAGGATTCGCGTGCTATCGGCTGCTGCTGGCTGCTGGCTGCCCGCTGTTTCCGCGGTTCTCCCCTCCAGCTTCCCGCAGCTTCTTGTGTTTCCTACCTGCAAGGTAAGTGGGAAACATTTTGCAGTCTCTTACCTGCTTCTTTGCATTTCCCTCTAGGGAGACGTCCTCTCCCATGTCTGACTCGCACCATGCGTCTAGCGATATGTCACGCATGCGCCTTAGCGGGGTTCTTCACGAAGTCACTCACGTGACTCCGAAGTAAAATTGTGTATTCTGGTTCTAAATTGTTAGCAAAAAGTGTGTGTCTTAGTTCTAAAATGATTGCGAAAAGCGTTTTGGTTCTAAAGTGTTTGCAAAAAGTGTTTTGGTTCTAAAATGTTTGCAAAAAGTGTGTGTTATGGTTCTAAAATGTTTGCAAAAAACGTCTTGGTTCCAAAATCTTTGCAAAAAGTGTTTTGGTTCTAAAATGATTGCAACAAGTGTTTTGATTCCAAAATGTTTTCTAAAAGAGTGTCTTGTCTCTAAAATGTTTGCAAAAATTGTGTATTCTGGTTCTAAATTGTTAGCAAAAAGTGTGTGTCTTAGTTCTAAAATGTTTGCGAAAAGCGTCTTGGTCCTAAAATGATTGCAAAAAGTGTTTTGGTTATAAAGTGTTTGCAAAAAGTGTTTTGGTTCTAAAATGTTTGCAAAAAGTGTGTGTTTTGGTTCTAAAATGTTTGCAAAAAACACCTTGGTTCCAAAAGCTTTGGAAAAAGTGGTTTGGTTCTAAAATGTTTGCAAAAAATTTGTGTTTTGTTTCAAAGATTTTGGCAAAAATGTTGTGGTTTTGTTCTAAAATGTTTTGTAGAAGTGTGTGTCTTGGTTGTAAAATGTTTGCAAAAATGTTGGTTGTAAAATGTTTGCAAAAAGTGTGTGTATTGTTTCTAAAATGTTTTCAAAAAGTGTTTTTGTGCTAAAATGTTTGCCAAAAGTGTGTGTCTTGATTCTAAAATGTTTCCAAAAAGTGTGTGTCTTGGTTCTAAAATGTTTGCAAAAAGTGTGTGTTTTGGTTCTAAAATGTTTGCAAAAATGTCTAAAATGTTTGCAAAAATGTCTTGGTTCTAAAATGTTTGCAAAAAGTGCGTCTTCTCTAAAATGTTTGCAAAAAGTGTGTATTTTAGGTTCTAAATTTTTTGCAAAAAAAGTATGTGTCTTGGTCTAAAATATTTGCAAAAAGTGTGTATCTTGGTTATAAAATGTTTGAAAAAAGTGTGTGTCTTGTCTCTAAAATGTTTGCAAAAAGTGTGTGTTTTGGTTCTAAAATGTTTGCAAAAAACGCCTTGGTTCCAAAATCTTTGCAAAAAGTGGTTTGGTTTTAAAATGTTTGCAAAAAATTTGTGTTTTGGTTCTAAAATTTTTGCAAAAATGTTGTGTTTTTGTTCTAAAATGTTTTGTAGAAGTGTGTGTCTTGGTTGTAAAATGTTTGCAAAAATGTCGGTTGTAAAATGTTTGCAAAAAGTGTGTGTATTGTTTCTAAAATGTTTTCAAAAAGTGTTTTTGTACTAAAATGTTTGCCAAAACTGTCTGTTTTGGTTCTAAAATGTTTGCAAAAAGTGTGTGTCTTGGTTCTAAAATGTTTGCAAAAAGTGCGTCTTCTCTAAAATGTTTGCAAAAAGTGTGTATTTTAGGTTCTAAATTTTTTGCAAAAAAAGTATGTGTCTTGGTCTAAAATATTTGCAAAAAGTGTGTATCTTGGTTATAAAATGTTTGAAAAAAGTGTGTGTCTTGTCTCTAAAATGTTTGCAAAAAGTGTGTGTTTTGGTTCTAAAATGTTTGCAAAATGTGTGTGTTTTGGTTCTAAAATGTTTGTAAAAAGCGTCTTGGTTCTAAAATGTTAGCAACAAGCGTCTTGGTTCTAAAATGTTAGCAAAACGTGTTTTGGTTGTAAACTGTTTGCAAAAAGTGTGTGTCTTGTCTCTAAAATGTTTGAAAAAATGTGTGTTTTGGTTCTAAAATGGTTGCAAAAAACATCTTGGTTCTAAAATGTTTGCAAAACGCGTCTTGGTTCCAAAATGTTTGCAAAAGGTGTGTCTTGTCTCTAAAATGTTTGCAAAAAGTGTGTATTCTGGTTCTAAATTGTTAGCAAAAAGTGTGTGTCTTGGTTCCAAAATCTTTGCAAAAAATGTGTGTTTTGGTTCTAAAATGTTTGCAAAAAACGCCTTGGTTCCAAAATCTTTGCAAAAAGTGTTTTGGTTCTAAAATGATTGCAAAAATTGTTTTGATTCCAAAATTTTTATTAAAAGTGTGTCTTGTCTCTAAAATGTTTGCAAACATTGTGTATTCTGGTTCTAAATTGTTAGCAAAAAGTGTGTGTCTTAGTTCTAAAATGTTTGCGAAAAGCGTCTTGGTCCTAAAATGATTGCAAAAAGTGTTTTGGTTCTAAAATGTTTGCAGAAAGTGTTTTGGTTCTAAAATGTTTGCAAAAAGTGTGTGTTTTGGTTCTAAAATGTTTGCAAAAAACGCCTTGGTTCCAAAATCTTTGGAAAAAGTGGTTTGGTTCTAAAATGTTTGCAAAAAAATGTGTGTTTTGTTTCTAAAATGTTTGCAAAAACGTCTTGGTTCTTAAATGTTTGCAAAAAGTGCATCTGCTCTCTAAAATGTTTGCAAAAAGTGTGTATTTTTAGGTTCTAAATTTTTTGCAAAAAAGTATGTGTCTTGGTCTAAAATATTTGCAAAAAGAGTGTATCTTGGTTATAAAATGTTTGAAAAAAGTGTGTGTCTTTTCTCTAAAATGTTTGCAAAAAGTGTGTTTTGGTTCTAAAATGTTTGCAAAATGTGTGTGTTTTGGTTCTAAAATGTTTGTAAAAAGCGTCTTGGTTCTAAAATGTTAGCAAAACGTGTTTTGGTTGTAAACTGTTTGCAAAAAGTGTGTGTCTTGGTTATACAATGTTTGAAAAAGTGTGTGTCTTGCCTCTAAAATGTTTGCAAAAAGTGTGTGTTTTGGTTCTAAAATGGTTGCAAAAAACACCTTGGTTCTAAAATGTTTGCAAAACGCGTCTTGGTTCCAAAATGTTTGCAAAAAAAGTGTGTCTTGTCTCTAAAATGTTTGCAAAAAGTGTGTATTCTGGTTCTAAATTGTTAGCAAAAAGTGTGTGTCTTGGTTCCAAAATCTTTGCAAAAAGTGTGTGTCTTGGTTCTAAAATGTTTGGAAAAATTATGCGTTTTGGTTCTAAAATGTTTGCAAAAAACGCCTTGGATCCAAAATCTTTGCAAAAAGTGCTTTGGTTCTAAAATGTTTGCAAAACGCTTGTGTTTTGTTTCTAAAATGTTTGCAAAAATGTTGTGTTTTTGTTCTGAAATGTTTTGTAAATGTGTGTGTCTTGGTTGTAAAATGTTTGCAAAAATGTCGGCTGTAAAATGTTTGCAAAAAGTGTGTGTATTGTTTCTAAATTGTTTGCCAAAAGTGTCTGTTTTGGTTCTAAAATGTTTGCCAAAAGTGTCTGTTTTGGTTCTAAAATGTTTGCAAAATGTGTGTGTCTTGGTTCTAAAATGTTTGCAAAAACGTCTTGGTTCTAAAATGTTTGCAAAAAGTGCTTCTTCTCTCTAAAATGTTTGCAAACAGTGTGTATTTTAGGTTCTAAATTTTTAGCAAAAAAGTATGTGTCGTGGTCTAAAATATTTGCAAAATGTGTCTTGGTCTAAAATGTTCGAAGAAAGTGTGTGTCTTGTCTCTAAAATGTTTGCAAAAAGTGTGTGTCTTGGTTCTAAAATGGTTGCAAAAACATCATGTTTCTAAAATGTTTGCAAAACGCGTCTTGGTTCCAAAATGTTTGCAAAAAGTGTGTCTTGTCTCTAAAATGTTTGCAAAAAGTGTGTATTCTGGTTCTAAATTGTTAGCAAAAAGTGTGTGTCTTGGTTCCAAAATCTTTGCAAAAAGTGTGTGTCTTGTTTCCAAAATCTTTGCAAAAAGTGTGTGTCTTGGTTCTAAAATGTTTGCAAAAAACGCCTTGGTTCCAAAATCTTTGCAAAAAGTGTTTTGGTTATAAAATGTTTGCAAAAAGTTTGTGTTTTGGTTCTAAAATGTTTGCAAAAATTTTGTGTTTTTGTTCTAAAATATTTTGTAGAAGTGTGTGTCTTGGTTGTCAAATGTTTGTAAAAATGTCGGATGTAAAATGTTTGCAAAAAGTGTGTGTATTGTTTCTAAAATGTTTTCGAAAAGTGTTTTTGTACTAAAATGTTTGCCAAAAGTGTCTGTTTTGGTTCTAAAATGTTTGCAAAACGTGTGTGTCTTGGTTCTAAAATGTTTGCAAAAAGTGTGTGTCATGTCTCTAAAATGTTTGCAAAAAGTGTGTGTTTTGGTTCTAAAATGTTTGCAAAATGTGTGTGTTTTGGTTCTAAAATGTTTGTAAAAAGCGTCTTGGTTCTAAAATGTTAGCATATAGCGTCTTGGTTCTAAAATGTTTGCAAAACGTGTTTTGGTTGTAAATTGTTTGCAAAAAGTGTGTGTCTTGGTTATAAAATGTTTGAAAAAAGTGTGTGTCTTGGTCTAAAATGTTTGAAAAAAGTGTGTGTCTTGTCTCTAAAATGTTTGCAAAAAGTGTGTGTTTTGGTTCTAAAATGGTTGCAAAAAACATCTTGGTACTAAAATGTTTGCAAAACGCGTCTTGGTTCCAAAATGTTTGCAAACGGTGTGTCTTGTCTCTAAAATGTTTGCAAAAAGTGTGTATTCTGGTTCTAAATTGTTAGCAAAAAGTGTGTGTCTTGGTTCCAAAATCTTTGCAAAAAGTGTGTGTCTTGGTTCTAAAATGTTTGGAAAAAGTGTGTGTTTTGGTTCTAAAATGTTTGCAAAAAACGCCTTGGTTCCAAAATCTTTGCAAAAAGTGTTTTGGTTCCAAAATGTTTTCTAAAAGTGTGTTTTGTCTCTAAAATGTTTGCAAAATTTGTGTATTCTTGTTCTAAATTGTAAGCAAAAAGTGTGTGTCTCAGTCCTAAAATGTTTTCGAAAAGCATCTTGGTCCTAAAATGATTGCAAAAAGTGTTTTGGTTCTAAAGTGTTTGCAAAAAGTGTTTTGGTTCTAAAAAGTTTGCAAAAAGTGTGTGTTTTGGTTCTAAAATGTTTGCAAAAAACGCCTTGGTTCCAAAATCTTTGCAAAAAGTGTCTTGGTTCTAAAATGTTTGCAAAAAGTTTGTGTTTTGGTTCTAAAATGGTTGCAGAAAGTTTGTATTTTGGTTCTAAAATGTTTTGTAGAAAGTGTGTGTCTTGGTTCTAAAATGCTTGCAAAAATGTGTCGTTATTGGGTCCAAAATGTTTTCAAAAAGGGGCTTTTGGTTCTAAAATGTTTGCAAAAGTGTGTTTTTGGTTCTAAAATGTTTGCAAAAATGTGTGTTTTGGTTGTAAAATGTTTGCTGAAAGTGAGTATTTTGGTTGTAAAATGTTTGCAAAAAGTGTGTGTTTTGTTTTTAAAATGTTTGCCTAAAGTGTGTGTCTTGGTTCTAAAATGTTTGCAAAAAGTGTGTTGTCCTAAAATGTTTGCAAAAAGTGTGTATTTTGGTTCTAAAATGTTTGCAAAAATTTGTTTTGGTTCTAAAATGTTTGCAAAAAGTGGCTCTTAGTTCTAAAATGTTTGCAAAAAGTGTGCTTTTGTTCTAAAATGTTTGCAAAAAAGTGTGTTTTTGGTTCTAAAATGTTTGCAAAAATGTGTGTTTTTGTTCTAAAATGTTTGCAAAAATGTGTTTTAGTTTTAAAATGTTTGCAAAAAGTGTGTGTTTTGGTTCTAAAATGTTTGCAAAAAGTGTGTTTTGGTTCTAAAATTTTAGCAAAAAGTGTTTTAGTTCTAAAATGTTTGCTAAAAGTGTGTGTTTTGGTTTTAAAATGTTTGCAAAAAGTGTGTGTTTTGGTTCTAAAATGTTTGCAAAAAGTGTTTTAGTACTAAAATGTTTGCAAAAAGTGTGTATTTTAGGTTCTAAATTTTTTGCAAAAAAGTATGTGTCTTGGTTTAAATTATTTGCAAAAAGTGTGTATCTTGGTTATAAAATGTTTGAAAAAAGTGTGTGTCTTGTCTCTAAAATGTTTACAAAAAGTGTGTGTTTTGGTTCTAAAATGTTTGCAAAACGTGTGTGTTTTGGTTCTAAAATGTTTGTAAAAAGCGTCTTGGTTCTAAAATGTTAGCAAAAAGCGTCTTGGTTCTAAAATGTTTGCAAAACGTGTTTTGGTTGTAAACTGTTTGCAAAAATTGTGTATCTTGGATATAAAAAGATTGAAAAAAGTGTGTGTCTTGCCTCTAAAATGTTTGCAAAAAGTGTGTGTTTTGGTTCTAAAATGGTTGCAAAAAACATCTTGGTTCTAAAATGTTTGCAAAACGCGTCTTGGTTCCAAAATGTTTGCAAAAAGTGTGTCTTGTCTCTAAAATGTTTGCAAAAAGTGTGTATTCTGGTTCTAAATTGTTAGCAAAAAGTGTGTGTCTTGGTTCCAAAATCTTTGCAAAAAGTGTGTGTCTTGGTTCTAAAATGTTTGGAAAAAGTATGCATTTTGGTTCTAAAATGTTTGCAAAAAACGCCTTGGTTCCAAAATCTTTGCAAAAAGTGTCTTGGTTCTAAAAATGTTTGCAAAAAGTTTGTGTTTTGGTTCTAAAATCTTTGCAAAAATTTTGTATTTTTGTTCTAAAATGTTTTGTAGAAGTGTGTGTCTTGGTTGTAAAATGTTTGCAAAAATGTGTGTTTTGGTTCTAAAATGTTTTCAGAAAGTGTTTTTGTACTAAAATGTTTGCCAAAAGTGTCTGTTTTGGTTCTAAAATGTTTGCAAAAAGTGTGTGTCTTGGTTCTAAAATGTTTGGAAAAAGTGTGTGTTTTGGTTCTAAAATGTTTGCAAAAAGTGCGTCTTCTCTCTAAAATGTTTGCAAAAAGTGTGTATTTTAGGTTCTAAATTTTTTGCAAAAAAGTATGTGTCTTGGTTTAAATTATTTGCAAAAAGTGTGTATCTTGGTTATAAAATGTTTGAAAAAAGTGTGTGTCTTGTCTCTAAAATGTTTGCAAAAAGTGTGTGTTTTGGTTCTAAAATGTTTGCAAAATGTGTGTGTTTTGGTTCTAAAATGTTTGTAAAAAGCGTCTTGTTTCTAAAATGTTAGCAAAAAGCGTCTTGGTTCTAAAATGTTTGCAAAACGTGTTTTGGTTGTAAACTGTTTGCAAAAAGTGTGTATCTTGGATATAAAAAGATTGAAAAAAGTGTGTGTCTTGTCTCTAAAATGTTTGCAAAAAGTGTGTGTTTTGGTTCTAAATTGTTAGCAAAAAGTGTGTGTCTTGGTTCCAAAATCTTTGCAAAAAGTGTGTGTCTTGGTTCTAAAATGTTTGGAAAAAGTATGCATTTTGGTTCTAAAATGTTTGCAAAAAACGCCTTGGTTCCAAAATCTTTGCAAAAAGTGTTTTGGTTCTAAAATGTTTGCAAAAAGTTTGTGTTTTGGTTCTAAAATGTTTGCAAAAATGTTGTGTTTTTGTTCTAAAATGTTTTGTAGAAGTGCGTGTCTTGGTTGTAAAATGTTTGCAAAAATGTCGGTTGTAAAATGTTTGCAAAAAGTGTGTGTATTGTTTCTAAAATGTTTTCAAAAAGTGTTTTTGTACTAAAATGTTTGCCAAAAGTGTCTGTTTTGGTTCTAAAATGTTTGCAAAAAGTATGTGTCTTGTTTCTAAAATGTTTGCAAAAACGTCTTGGTTCTAAAATGTTTGCAAAAAGTGCGTCTTCTCTCTAAAATGTTTGCAAACAGTGTGTATTTTAAGTTCTAAATTTTTTGCAAAAAAGTATTAGTCGTGGTCTAAAATATTTGCAAAATGTGTGTGCCTTGGTTATAAAATGTTTGAAAAAAGTGTGTGTCTTGTCTCTAAAATGTTTGCAAAAAGTGTGTGTTTTAGTTCTAAAATGTTTGCAAAATGTGTGTGTTTTGGTTCTAAAATGTTTGTAAAAAGCGTCTTGTTTCTAAAATGTTAGCAAAAAGCGTCTTGGTTCTAAAATGTTTGCAAAACGTGTTTTGGTTGTACACTGTTTGCAAAAAGTGTGTATCTTGGTTATAAAATGTTTGAAAAAAGTGTGTGTCTTGTCTCTAAAATGTTTGCAAAAAGTTTGTGTTTTGGTTCTAAAATGTTTGCAAAAATTTTGTGTTTTTGCTCTAAAATGTTTTGTAGAAGTGTGTGTCTTGGTTGTAAAATGTTTGTAAAAATGTCGGCTGTAAAATGTTTTCAAAAAGTGTTTTTGTACTAAAATATTTGCCAAAAGTGTCTGTTTTGGTTCTAAAATGTTTGCAAAAAGTATGTGTCTTGTTTCTAAAATGTTTGCAAAAAACAAGTCTCCAGGTCCTGACAGGATATTCCCTAGGACATTGAGGGAAGTTAGTGTAGAAATAGCCGGGGCTATGACAGAAATATTTCAAATGTCATTAGAAACGGGAATAGCCCCCGAGGATTGGCGTACTGCGCATGTTGTTCCATTGTTTAAAAAGGGTTCAAAGAGTAAACCTAGCAATTATAGACCTGTTAGTTTGACTTCAGTGGTGGGCAAATTAATGGAAAAGATACTTAGAGATAATATATATAAGCATCTAGATAAACAGGGCCTGATTAGGAACAGTCAACATGGGTTTGTGCCTGGAAGGTCATGTTTGACTAATCTTCTTGAATTTTTTGAAGAGGTTACTAGGGAAATTGACGAGGGTAAAGCAGTGGATGTTGTCTATATGGAATTTAGTAAGGCCTTTGACAAGGTTCCTCATGGAAGGTTGGTTAAGAAGGTTCAACTGTTGGGTATAAATGCAGGAATAGCAAGATGGATTCAACAGTGGCTGAATGGGAGAAGCCAGAGGGTAATGGTGGATGGCTGTTTATCGGGTTGGAGGCAGGTGACTAGTGGGGTGCCTCAGGGATCTGTGTTGGGTCCTTTGTTGTTTGTCATGTACATCAATGATCTGGATGAAGGTGTGGTAAATTGAATTAGTAAGTATGCAGATGATACCAAGATAGGGGGTGTTGTGGATAATGAAGAGGATTTCCGAAGTCTACAGAGTGATTTAGGCCATTGGTAAAATGGTAGGGAATTGAAGAATACAGTTGAACAGAGGGATCTGGGTATAACCGTGCATAGTTCATTGAAGGTGGAATCTCATATAGATAGGGTGGTAAAGAAAGCTTTTGGTATGCTAGCCTTTATAAATCAGAGCATTGAGTATAGAAGCTGGGATGTAATGTTAAAATTGTACAAGGCATTGGTGAGACCAAATCTGGAGTATGGTGTACAATTTTGGTACGTCTTGGTTCTAAAATGTTTGCAAAAAGTGCGTCTTCTCTCTAAAATGTTTGCAAACAGTGTTTATTTTAGGTTCTAAATTTTTAGCAAAAAAGTATGTGTCGTGGTCTAAAATATTTGCAAAATGTGTCTTGGTCTAAAATGTTTGAAGAAAGTGTGTGTCTTGTCTCTAAAATGTTTGCAAAAAGTGTGTGTCTTGGTTCTAAAATGGTTGCAAAAACATCTTGTTTCTAAAATGTTTGCAAAACGCGTCTTGGTTCCAAAATGTTTGCAAAAAGTGTGTGTCTTGTCTCTAAAATGTTTGCAAAAAGTGTGTATTCTGGTTCTAAATTGTTAACAAAAAGTGTGTGTCTTGGTTCCAAAATCTTTGCAAAAAGTGTGTGTCTTGGTTCTAAAATGTTTGGAAAAAGTGTGTGCTTTGGTTCTAAAATGTTTGGAAAAAGTGTGTGTTTTGGTTCTAAAATGTTTGCAAAAAACGCCTTGGTTCCAAAATCTTTGCAAAAAGTGTTTTGGTTCTAAAATGATTGCAAAAAGTGTTTTGATTCCAAAATGTTTTCTAAAAGTGTGTTTTGTCTCTAAAATGTTTGCAAAAATTATGTATTCTTGTTCTAAATTGTAAGCAAAAAGTGTGTGTGTCAGTTCTAAAATGTCCGCAGCAGTGCAGCTGCTGTACCATACCGTGAAGCAGGTGGTCAGGATACTCTCTATGGTACAGCGGTAAAAGTTGGTCAGAATCTGGGGGGGACAGGTGGGCTTTCTTGAGCCTCCTCAGCAAGTAAAGGCGCTGCTGCTGTGCCTTTTTGATCAGCTTGGAGGTGTTGAGGGACCAGGACAAGTCCTCCGAGATATGTACTCCGAGGAATTTATAGCTGGAGACGCGCTCCACCTCAGTCCCGTTTATATGGATGGCGGTATGACTGCCTCCTCTGGTCTGCCTGAAGTCAACAATAATCTCCTTCGTCTTTTTGGAGTTCAGGACGAGGTTATTGTTGGCACACCAGGTGGTCAGGTGCTGGATCTCATCCCTGTAGGCTGACTCATCGTTGTCGCTGATCAGTCCTACTACCGTGGTATCGTCAGCAAACTTAATAATGGCGTTGGATCCGTACTTTGGGATGCAGTCGTGGGTGAAGAGGGAGTAGAGGAGAGGGCTGAGCACACAGCCCTGTGGCACTCCGGTGTTCAGTGTTATAGTGGAGGAGGTGAGGTGTGGTCTGTTAGTGAGGAAGTCCAGTGTCCAGTTGCAGAGGGAGGTGGAGATGCCAAGTCCACTGAGTTTGGTGATCAAGCTGGCTGGGATGACGGTGTTAAAGGCAGAGCTGAAATCAATGAACAGCAGCCTGATGTAGGAGTTGTTGTAGTCCAGGTGGGTCAGGACAGAGTGTAGGGCCGCCGATATGGCGTCTTCTGTAGACCTGTTGGTCCGGTAGGCAAACTGGTGGGGGTCCAGTGTGGGGGGGAGGCAGGCTTTGAGGTGAGCCAAGATCAGCCGCTCAAAGCACTTTGCAATGACAGGGGTGAGTGCCACTAGGCGGAAATCGTTGAGACTCCCTGTAGCTGACTGTTTGGGCACTGGCACAATGGTTGATGTCTTGAGGCAAGTGGGGACAACACCCTGGGCCAGTGAGAGATTGAAAATGTCGCTAAATTATCCCTAAACTTCTGTCCCTTAATTTTCAAGTCATGTCCTCTAGTTTGAATCTTCCCTACTCTCAATGAGAAATGCTTATCCACGTCGAGTCTGTCAACCCCTCTCACTATTCAGTTTAAACTAAGATTAGTTTAGGCTAAGAGATTCAAGGGACATGGGGAAAAAGCCGGGACGGGGTACTGATTCTGGATGATCAGTTATGAGCATATTGAATGGCGGTGCTGGCTCGAAGGTCCGAATGGCCTAATCCTGCACCTATTGTCTATGTTTCTATGTTTCAATCAAGTGTCTTGATCTAAAAAGCCAGCCATCCTATTTCTACAGAGAAACTGCCTGACTCGCCGAGTTACTCCAGCACTCTGTATCTATATTTGCTGTAAACCAGCATCAGCTTTGTTTCTACATTTTATCAGACTCAAACAGACAAACAAATGTTGGGAGTCAGACTTGGCATCACGTTCGGCACATATATTGTGAACCCAAGGGCATGTTAACTTGCTGTACTGTGTTCTAATCTGTGAAATAGTTTGTGGTTCACGTTGCAATACAATTATATTCTACACTCTGTTTCTTCCCGTTTACTCTGCCGATGGTACTTGATTATATTTATGTATCTGATTGGACAGCATGCAAAGCAAAGCTTTTCACTACACCACAGCCACGTGTCAATAATAAACTTACACCACAGTGCATGTCAGAAGGGGGGGATGAAATGCCATCTACCTACAATATTACATCAGTTTTTACCTCCACAGAGGAACTACAACATGACCTGTTTTTGTCCAAGTGGTGTGGGGATAGAGCAGCAGTGGTGTTAGTGCTTGAGGATATTGGTGATTGTTGCAGCAAGGGGTGGATTGGTGCAGGGGCTTCATGCTGAATCATCAATCTGCCTGGTTGCAAATAAATCTAAACTTTTGAGGGGGTTTGAAAGGCAAGTACATTCTTGAGCTGTAATGAGGGAAGCCCCCCAGCACGAGGGGTTGACACATTGGGAGTATAAATATGGAGTTAAAAGGAAAACGAGTGCAGGGAAAGTTACAAAAGACTCCAGAAGTAAAGGGAAGGAGAGTTTGAGAATGGATAAGAGACTACGGTCATGGCCAATAGTGACCGCTGTTAGAGGGGAGGTGAATACTGAGGTCAACATGTTGTATATGAATGCGCAAAGTATAAGAAATAAAGTGGACGAGCTTGAGGCTCAGTTAGAAATTGGCAAGTATGATGTTGTGGGAATTTCAGAGACATGGCTGCAAGAGGGCCAGGGCTTGGAACTGAATATTCAAGGGTTCTTCGTCCTATCGAAAAGACAGACAGGGGGACAGAGGGGGTGGGGTAGCTCTGTTGGTGAGGAATTAAATTCAGTCCCTTGCGAGGGGTGACATAGTCAGGAGATGTAGAGTCTGTATGGATAGAACTGAGGAATTATAAGGGTAAAAAGACCGTAATGGGAGTTATCTACAGCCCCCTCCAAATAGTAGCCTGGGTATTGGGAGTAAATTGAATTGAGTTAAAATTGGCAAGTAGTAAAGGTAAGGCTACAGTTGTTATGGGAGATTTCAACATGCAGGTAGACTGGGAAAATCAGATTAGTACTGGAGCCCAAGAAAGGGAGTTTGTGGAGTGCCTCTGTGATGGATTCTTAGAGCAGCTTGCAGCTTATCCAGTTAGGTATACAATTCAAAACATACGGGCCAAGATTAAATGAGATCAGGGCACATCTTTCCAGGCGTATCACTGAACATATTGATAATGGCTACTGGCTACTTATGCAGACCCATCACTGACCACACTGAGAAACACAGTAGTCAAGAATATAAAGGATCATCACACCTGATGCATCTTGACACTAGGATTGTCACAAACAAATAGAAGGTCCTGAACAGCCGCCATGTGTCCCGGTGATGAGGTCCTCAGCTGGCTGAACTCCCCAAGGTGCTGCCACTCTTTCTACCAGAGATAACGTCAGCTGGTGTGAGACGGTACTCGCTGTACTCAAGCATATCCGAGTGAAAAGTGTTCCAAAATAGTGACTCCCATCCAGACCATCGCCGACCACACTGTTAATGTCACTGATTATCCAGACCCCTCACTGACCACACTGAACACATTCGTTTGATGTTCACACCCACTCCCAGCATCTCACAATTGGTGTCCGAAAACAAAGTTCGGGGCCTCATCGAGAGTGGGGCAATATGGACTTTATCCTTTGGAGCTCCGGATGGTAACACGTGATCTTATCGAGGTGCATAGAATTATGTGGGCATGGAGAGGGTGACATTGACAACACTAAGAAAACTGGACACGTTTAGTGGGAGATTATTCATCCGTCGGGAATTATTGTTCTTCCGCATGAAACTCATCAACCTGTGCGCCAGGTACACAACTGACATGTACCCACTGGTTCTAAATGGCCTGGCAACTCTTTGGTTATATAGTTAGTAGTAAACGCTAACCTTAAAATTGAAGGAATCAAACATTAACTGGTCTCAAAATTTCTCAAAGGTATAGATTAAACGAACATCATCATATAATTGCCTGCAATACACATTGGTCCTTACCAATGCCTTTCATGATCATTGAATTATTTATTGTTGTTACTACGTGTTTCAGGTTTACACACCATGAAGGGAAACATAAGAAATAAGGTAGATACAAAATGGTGAAGAAACTCAGCGGGTGAGACAGCACCTATGGTGAGATGGAAACGGCGACGTTCCAGGTCGAGACCCTTCTTCAGACTGATGTCAGGGGAGGGGGTAGGACAAATGAAGAAAGAAGGCGGAGACAGTGGGACTAGTGGGACGACTGGGAAGGGGGAAGGGATAGAGAGAGAGCCTGGGGTGTAAACTACTCAAGCGAAATATGAGGTGCTGTTCCTCCAATTTACGCTGGGCCTCACTCTGACAATGGTGGAGGCCCAGAACAGAAAGGTCAGATTGGGAATGGGAGGGGCAATTGAAGTGCTCGGCCAGCGACAGATCAGTTTGCTTAAGACAGACTGAGCGGGGGAAGGGAAACATGCTCTCTTGAATTACTTGATAAAAAAGCACAAGTATTAAGTTTCTGTATGTGGCAGCCCGTGTGAACCACTGTGTGTACAGCGCAGACGGATGAGTTGGTAATTTTCCCTAAGACCGACATTGCTTCCTGGTCTATGGTTGGCATCAATATCATCCTGACGACTTGTCTGAAGCCGTTCACCAGAAAATAAACTGCAGATTGAACAGAGCCTCACCTTGTGTTCACTGGCTGGAAATAATATCCCCCACTGTGAGAAGGGCACAGCGGAGCTAACCAACTCCCGCTTTGTGAGATCTGAAGCCGGAGTTATAATGTTCAGATTTACCTTTCATAAATCCATGCTGACTTTGTTCAATGATTTCACCACTTTCCAAATCTGCTGCTATTCCATCTTTAATAACTGACTCCAGCAGTTTCCCCACTACCGATGTTAGACTAACTGGTCTGTAATTCCCCGTTTTCTCTCTTCATCCCTTTTTAAAAAGTGGGGTTACATTAGCTATCCTCCAATCCTCAGGAACTACTCCAGCATCTAAAGAGTTTTGAAAAATTATTACTAATGCATGCACTATTTCTGGGGCTACTTCCTTAATTAGTCTGGGATGCAGCCTATCTGGCCCTAGGGATTAATCGGCGTTTAATCCATTCAATTTACCTAACACAACTTCCCGGCTAACGTGGCTTTCACTCAGTTCAATCTCATTTGACCCCCAGTCCACTGCTATTTCCGGCAGATTGGTTCTGTCTTCCTTAGTGAAGACAGAACCAATGTAGTTATTAAATTGGTCTGTCATGTCCTTGTTCCCCATGATCAATTTACCTGTTTCTGACCTACATTTGTTTTAACCAATCTTTTTCTCCTCACATATTTATAAAAACGTTTGCAGTCAGTTTTTATGTTCCCTGCCAGTTTTCTTCCATAAGCTATTTTCCCTTTCCTAATTAAGCCATTTTTCATCCTCTGCTTGACTGAATTTCTCACAGTCCTCTGGTAGGCTGCTTTTTCTGGCTAATTTGTATGTTTCCTCTTTGGTTTTGATACTATCCCTGATTTACCTTGTTATCCACGGATGTACTACCTTCCCTGATTTATCATTTTGTCATACTGGGATGAACAATTGGTGCAATTCATCCATGCAGTCTTTAATGCCTTCCATTGCCTATCTACATTCACCCCTTTAGGAATCAATTGCCAGTCCATCTTGGCCAATTCACGTCTCATACCCTCAATGTTACCTTTCTTTAAGTTCAGAACCTTTGTTTCTAAATTAATTATGTCACTCTCCATCCTAATGAAGAACTCAACCATATTATGGTCACTCTTGCCGAAGGGTCCACGCACAACAAGACTGTTAACTATCCTTCCTCATTACTCAATACCCAGCCTACTCTCTCGATGGTTCCTCTACATGTTAACCATATAACCATATAACAATTACAGCACGGAAACAGGCCATCTCGGCCCTACAAGTCCGTGCCGAACAACTTTTTTTTCCCCTTAGTCCCACCTGCCTGCACTCATACCATAACCCACCAATCCCTTCTCATCCATATGCCTATCCAATTTATTTTTAAATGATACCAACAGACCTGCCTCCACCACTTCCACTGGAAGCTCATTCCACACCGCTACCACTCTCTGAGTAAAGACGTTCCCCCTCATGTTAGCCCTAAACTTCTGTCCCTTAATTCTGAAGTCATGTCGCACACCGGGTCTTGGTGTTAGAACGCCCGGCGTGCGCTCGCAGAGTCCCATTCCAAGCCGCGCGGGCGGTGATGTCAGGCCCCGCTCCAGGAGCTCTTCAACCCCGCAACTCAGGCGGGAGAAGTCGCCGTTGCTGGAGCCCTGAAAAGCGGTCTCCCTGCAGGGACCCGCGGTCTCCCGGTGCCTCCGTCCGCCAGACCCGCAGTTGCAGCCTCCGAATCTCCGGAGGTCGGGCCGCAGCAGCAGCAGCGCTCCACCACCGCTCCACCCACTCCGGACTCGGCCAGCTCCGCGACGGTGAGGTGAGTTGTCGGCACCAGAGTCCCCGGTCTTCTCCTGTTGGAGGCCGCTCCTCATTGCAGCACCAACGACAACAGAGACCCGACAGAAAAGGTTGGGTCTCCCGTGCAGGGAGAGATTTAAAAGGTACCCCCTCCCTCCCTCCCCACCACCAGCCCCCCACACACACACCCAACAAAAAATAACAAAAACTACATAGAAACATAGACAAAAAATAATAAAAACGCGGACGGGCTGCAGAGGCCGCTGCTGACGAGAGTCGCGCCACCTACCGGATCTTCCCTATTCTCAAAGGGAAAAGCTTGTCCACATCAACTCTATCCCTCTCATCATTTTAACGACCTCTATCAAGTTCCCCCTTAACCTTCTGCGCTCCAGAGAATAAAGACCTAACTTATTCAACCTATCTCTGTAACTTAGTTGTTGAAACCCAGGCAACATTCTCGTAAATCTCCTCTGTACTCTTTCTATTTTGTTGACATCCTTCCTATAATTGGGCGACTAAAATTGTACACCATACTCCAGATTTGGTCTCACCAATGCCTTGTACAATTTTAACATTACATCCCAGCTTCTATACAATGCTCTGATTTATAAAGGCAAGCATACAAAAAGCTTTCTTTACCACCCTATCTACATGAGATTCCACCTTCAAGGAACTATGCACGGTTATTCCCAGGTCCCTCTGTTCAACTGTATTCTTCAATTCCCTACCATTTACCATGTACGTCCTATTTTGATTTGTCCTGCCAAGGTGTAGCACCTCACATTTATCAGCATTAAACTCCATCTGCCATCATTCAGCCCATTTTTCCAAATGGCCTAAATCACTCTGTAGACTTTGGAAATCCTCTTCATTATCCACAACACCCCCTATCTTGGTATCACCTGCATACTTACTAATCCAATTTACCACACTTTCATCCAGATCATTGATGTACATGGCAAACAACAAAGGACCCAACACAGATCCCTGAGGCACCCCACTAGTCACCTGCCTCCAACCCGACAAACAGCCATCCACCATTACCCTCTGGCTTCTCCCATTCAGCCACTGTTGAATCTATCTTGCTATTCCGTCATTTATACCCAACAGTTTAACCTTCTTAACCAACCTTCCACGAGGAACCTTGTCAAAGGCCTTACTAAAGTCCATATAGACAACATCCACTGCTTTACCCTCGTCAATTTCCCTAGTAACCTCTTCAAAAAATTCAAGAAGATTAGTCAAACATGACCTTCCAGGCACAAATCCATGTTGACTGTTCCTAATCAGACCCTGCTTATCCAGATGCTTATATATATTATCTCTAAGTATCTTTTCCATTAATTTGCCCACCACTGAAGTCAAACTAACAGGTCTATAATTGCTAGGTTTACTCTTAGAACCCTTTTTAAACAATGGAACAACATGCGCAGTACGCCAATCCTCGGGGACTATTCCCGTTCTAATGACATTTGAAATATTTGTGTCATAGCTCCGACTATTTCCACACTAACTTCCCTCAATGTCCTAGGAAATATCCTGTCAGGACCTGGAGACGTATCCACTTTTTATATTTTTCAAAAGTGTCAGTACTTCAAACTGTTGGTTTAGAAAATTATCCCGCATACATTCCAAGAAATCCTCTTCCTCAGCACCCCTGCCAATTTAATTCACCCAATCTATATGTAGATTGAAGTCACCCATTATAACTGTTTTATCCTTGTTGCAGGCATTTCTAATTTCCTGTTTGATACCATCCACAACTCCACTACTACTGGTAGGTGGTCTGTACACAACTCCCACTAGCGTTTTCTGCCGCTTAGTGTATCGCAGCTCTACCCATATCTATTCCACATCCTCCAATCTAATTTCCTTCCATTCTATTGCGTTAATCTCCTCTATAAGCAGCAACGCTACCCCGCCTCATTTTCCTTTCTCTCTATTCCTCCTGTATATTGAATATCCCTGGATGTTCAGCTCCCAGCTTTGGTCACCCTGGAGCTATGTCTCCGTGATCCCAACTATACCATAGTTGTTAGTTACTATCTCAAGTATTCAACTCATCCACCTTATTACGAATGTTCCTTGCATTGAGACACAAATACTTCAGACTTGTTTTTACAACACTCTCACCCCTTATACAATTATGTTGAAAAATGGCCCTTTTTGATTTTTGCCCTGGATTTGTCTGCCTTCCACTTTTACTTTTCACCTTGCTACCTATAGAAACATAGAAATTAGGTGCAGGAGTAGGCCCTTCGGCCCTTCGAGCCTGCACCGCCATTCAATATGATCATGGCTGATCATCCAACTCAGTATCCCGTACCTGCATTCTCTCCATACCCTCTGATCCCCTTAGCCACAAGGGCCACATCTAACTCCCTCTTAAATATAGCCAATGAACTGGCCTCGACTACCCTCTGTGGCAGAGAGTTCCAGAGATTCACCACTCTCTGTGTGAAAAAAGTTCTTCTCATGTCAGTTTTAAAGTATTTCCCCCTTATCCTTAAGGTGTGACCCCTTGTCCTGGACTTCCCCAACATCGAGAGCAATCTTCCTGCATCTAACCTGTCCAACCCCATAAAGAATTTTGTAAGTTTCTATAAGATCCCCTCTCAGTCTCCTAAATTCTAGAGAGTATAAACCAAGTCTTTCCAGTCTTTCTTCATAAGACAGTCCTGACATCCCAGGAATCAGTCTGGTGAACCTTCTCTGCACTCCCTCTATGGAAATAATGTCCTTCCTCAGATTTGGAGACCAAAACTGTACGCAATACTCCAGGTGTGGTCTCACCAAGACCCTGTACAACTGCAGTAGAACCTCCCTGCTCATATACTCAAATCCTTTTGCAATGAAAGCTAACATACCATTCGCTTTCTTCACTGCCTGCTGCACCTGCATGCCTACTTTCAATGACTGGTGTACCATGACACCCAGGTCTCGCTGCATCTCCCCTTTTCCTAGTCGGCCACCATTTGTCTGCTTTCCTGTTTTTGCCACCAAAATGTATAACCTCACACTTATCCACATTATACTGCATCTGCCAAACATTTGCCCACTCACCCAGCCTATCCAAGTCACCTTGCAGTCTCCTAGCATCCTCCTCACAGCTAACACTGCCCCCCAGCTTCGTGTCATCCGCAAACTTGGAGATATTGCTTCAATTCCCTCATCCAGATCATTAATATATATTGTAAATAGCTGGGGTCCTAGCACTGAGCCTTGCAGTACCCCACTAGTCACTGCCTGCCATTGCTTCTACCATCATTTTACACCCCTCTGTCTCTCTGCTCACACATTTAAGAAACCATTTTCCTTTAACTCCATCTTCGACTATCCCATTTGACACCCGACCCCCCTTATTCAGTTTAAAACCACCCGTGTAACAGTGGCAAACCTGAATGCTGGTCCCCCACCTGTTAAGATGCAATCCGTCCCTTTTGTACAGTTCCCCCTCACTCCATCTAAGAATCTGAATCCCTTCCCCCTGCACCAGTTCCTCAGCCACACATTCAGGTCCCGTATCTCCCTGTTCCTGCTCTCGCCAACACGAGGAGCTGGAAGCAAACCGGATATAACAACCCTGGAGGTTCTGCTTTTCAGCATTTTTCCGAGCTCTCTAGTCACGCTGCAGAATATTCACTCCTTCTTTCCGACGATGTGAGGGTGAGAGAGTGATAAGTGAGGGAGAGAAAGACTGGGGGCGGAGAGAGAGGGGGAGACATAAGGGGGGAGAGAGAGACGGGGGGAGGGGGAAAGCGGAAAGAGAGGAATGAGAGGGGGGTCCCCTCAGTGTTTCCCGATGGAAGCCGATAAGGCCTTTAATAAACCGACATGTTAGGAAGACACGTCACTGAACTGCGAGCTGGTTTACTTTGTGTCTATAGCACTAAATCCCCCTACACACAGGGTGGGGAGTGTATAGAACCAGCTGGAAGAGGCATCTGCTATTACAACCAAACATTGAGAGGGATCTTGGACAAACACGGAGAGGTGGGTCTGGGATAGAAGGGACATATTGAATTGGAGTGGACGCGTTGGTCTGAAGATGTTTGTGTACTTCATGACCCCGTGACTCTCTGACTCCATGAGATGGGACAGTGGACCCTGGGGGAAGGGCACACTAACTGGACCAGTCACTAGTGCGATATTGGAGAATCATTCTGGGGATGGGTATACCAAAGCACAAGAGGCAGAAGTGATCCGCGGAGTGTGATGGGATGATTGGTCTCAGGGTAGAGTTTATCCCAGACCGGTCCCCACTGCGGAGGTAGACGGGACGATTGGGGAAATGTGACAGATCTCGCTGTGACGGTCTGGAGGTCGTGGAGCGGGGCCGTCGATGGGATCATCCTCCCGGGACTGACACCTGGAAGATCTGGCGGTGAATGTCCGGAGCCGGAACCCGGAGCGGAGAGTCTGCAGCCGCCTCTGGGATGCGCTCAGGGCCGGGATATTTTAATGAGCCGAAGCACTGAGGTGAGGGGATATTTCACCGCGCTCTTCACCTGTTCCCTGAACTTGGACTGAGTCGCCGCGTAAATAAATGTGTTCGTGCAGCAGCTGAGATTCCTCAGCAAAGTCCCGACGTTTAAAAATATATTTTCATAATCTTTCAGGCCAGTCCCAATTCCTGTGATCTGATAATAGACGAAGAATACAACAAACGTCAGCCACAGGAGGATGAAGCTGCCGGAGATGGTGAAGAGTAAAACCACAGACCTCCTCCTGCTCTCCATCTCCGGGTCACTGCGGTTCTCCCCCTTGCTCTCACCCATCAGCCTCTTGCGGACCCGACTGGCCACTAAAATGTGCCGGACTGTCAGAGCGTTGAGCAGCAGGATTACAGCGAAAGGGAGGAGCGGAGTTAAAACTGTGGCGATCCAGTCAAATGCCACCCACCCGGGGTCAGTAAAATAACTGGCCAACATGGCACAGCCCCACGGGACATTGTCGATGATTATCTCTGGTCCTTTTGTGAAGTAGCGGGGAACGTTTTTCAGACAGAGCAGAACGCCGGCTGTTGCCAGAACCACAGCCGCAGTTTTCCCGGTGCAATATTTAGTTTTCAGTTTCTGGCAACAAATGGCGACAAACCGATCAAAGGTGAAAGTGACGGTGAACCAGACAGAACAATGTGTAGCTGCATACCTGAGTACAACGATAGCGTTGCACATAGGGGTGATGGACAGGAAACTCCAATAAAAGTAATAATATCGGAGCCGATGCAAAATGACCTCGGTGATAAGGACCAGTAGATCTGCCGCTGCCATGGCCATTAGGTAGCGAGTGGTGCAGGTGGAGAGGCCGCACTTTCCCCGGGATAGGATCACAATCGCCACTAAATTCACTGCGGAAAGTGAATGTAAAGGACACTTGGCATTTACTTAACACATTCTCGGAGGCTGAACACGGCTCGACTTTCAGCTAAAGATCGGGAGTGTTGGAGTCGGTGCGCGGCTGTAAGTTTAACAAAATCAGAGGCGGCTCCGACTGTGCCCGACCTGCCTGCCTGCTTCAGGGGAGAAGAGATATGGCGACGGGCGGGCGGGGTAAAGGGCGAGGAGGGAGGGAACGAGAAGCCACCCGTTACAACAGGCGCAGTTGTCTTTATTAACCCTGCTGCTCCAAGTCTCTGATGGGGCCGGTTTCACAGATCTAACCATGACCGGGCTCTAGGAACGAGGGGATTTCCAGAGGTAAGGCAGGGACTACTTAGAATCCGGCAGCAGAGTGGCTCCGTTAATGGATTCATTCAGTTCGGTAACAACACACGCCGGTAGATCCGCGGCCACTGGTTCAGGAGGTCGATCCAATTATTGACCAACAGGCGGCGGAATCCGACTGTGACAGACAGACTCCACAGTGAGAATTGTCCACAGGAGCGGGTGTTCATCCAGATCACTAACTCAGTCAGGCTGAACTTCACAATTTAAATACCATCCCAGTCACACCGCCCCTCCCGGAGAGCTGCCTGTCCCGAGCACTGGGACAACAACTCTGGGCAAGAACAACATTCTAGTGTATCCCGTCGGTGAGAATAAAAAGGGTTAGTTTTGGCTGTCTGAAAATACGAAAAATCACAGCGCTAATTCAAACATATTTCACTGAGAGGATTGATATACTGATATACTGAGGCCAGGGAGGTGGGACAAAGGGAAAAATGTTGTTCGGCACGGTCCTCTAGGGTCGAGATGGCCTGTTTCCGTGCTGTCATTGTTATATGGTAATATGGTTATATGAGGGCATTCGATCCAATTTGTGATTCCAGCTACCAAGACAAATGTATACAGCAATTCGTTCTTCCCCCGCATAATTAAAGCATGGAATAATCTCCACCCTACATTAGTTACCCAACCAGATGCAACTAAATTTAAGGTAGTTCTTTCTTCCCAATAACCCTTCCTGGCTTAAGTCCTCCCTCGACCGCCTCCAGTTTAACTTCCATTTGGAATATTTTGGAGGACCAAGAAACCAAGAACCAAGAACCCCACCGGTTCACACATGGAGTTATAAACCTTGAATTGTTCTGCTGACTTACCAGGGACTCCAATGGCAGCAGCGATCACGTACAAGATTCTCTGCACACTGTGATATTCCATAAGCGTTTCTCCCATGTTCTCTCTCCAGCGACGTGTCCCTGTGAGCAACCGTTAATCTCTCGGAATGAAATGCGGTGGCGGAACATTCCCGGACACTTTATACCATTTCCCTTCTCTACCGGGACACTGAATTTGAACATAATTAAAAATAGCTATTTTGAAATGATTCGCAAGCAGATGACATCAGCCAAGTGAAATCCCCGCTGAGGCAGGTTGTGATTTATTCAGGGAATTGATGCAAATACAGGGGATTGTGGCAATGCTGAGGGATGCAAATGGGGAGTGGCTCCTTAAGCAGGCTTTCTCTAGTGGGAAGGTACCAACTGATAACCATATAACCATATAACAATTACAGCACGGAAACAGGCCATCTCGACCCTTCTAGTCCGTGCCGAACACATAATCTCCCCTAGTCCCATATACCTGCGCTCAGACCATAACCCTCCATTCCCTTCCCATCCATATAACTATCCAATTTATTTTTAAATGATAAAAACGAACCTGCCTCCACCACCTTCACTGGAAGCTCATTCCACACAGCTACCACTCTCTGAGTAAAGAAGTTCCCCCTCATGTTACCCCTAAACTTCAGTCCCTTAATTCTCATGTCATGTCCCCTTGTTTGAATCTTCCCTACTCTCAGTGGGAAAAGCTTTTCCACGTCAACTCTGTCTATCCCTCTCATCATTTTAAAAACCTCTATCAAGACCCCCCTTAACCTTCTGCGCTCCAAAGAATAAAGCCCTAACTTGTTCAACCTTTCTCTGTAACTTAGTTGCTGAAACCCAGGCAACATTCTAGTAAATCTCCTCTGTACTCGCTCTATTTTGTTGACATCCTTCCTATAATTAGGCGACCAAAACTGTACACCATACTCCAGAATTGGCCTCACCAATGCATTGTACAATTTTAACATTACATCCCAACTTCTATACTCAATGCTCTGATTTATAAAGGCCAGCACACCAAAAGCTTTCTTTACCACCCTATCTACATGAGATTCCACTTTCAGGGAACTGTGCACAGTTATTCCCAGATCCCTCTGTTCACCTACATTCTTCAATTCCCTACCATTTACCATGTACGTCCTATTTTGATTTGTCCTGCCAAGATGTAGCACCTCACACTTATCAGCATTAAACTCCATCTGCCATCTTTCAGCCCACTCTTCCAACTGGCATAAATCTCTCTGTAGACTTTGAAACTACTTCATTACCCGCAACCCCACCTATCTTAGTATCATCTGCATACTTACTAATCCAATTTACCACACCATCATCCAGATCATTGATGTACATGACAAACAACAGTGGACCCAACACAGATCCCTGTGGCACCCCACTCGTCACTGGCCTCCAACCTGACAAACAACCATCCACCATTACTCTCTGGCATCTCCCATTCAGCTACTGTTGAATCCATCTTGCTACTCCACCATTAATACCCAACCATTGAACCATTGATAAGAAAGACATGACCTAACTTGGCCTAGATTGCTGTATATTGGGGCCATGGTTAATGGCTTTTGAATGTCCTGACCTGAGGACCAATTGATAAGAGAGACAACCAACTGTCATGGGTTGCTGCATCTTGTGATCATGACATGGTTTGGAAAGTGACTGAGTGATGCACACCATAAAACACCCTGCGAGTCTTTGTTCATTGAAGTGGCGGCTCGGGGAAGTCAAGTGTCTGTTGCTTACTCAGGTACACCCCCAGATAGAGGAGGTGCGTGGTGCTCCACGCAAACATTGCCATCTCCTCTGGCAGGGAGTCCACCTGCCACTGACCCACTAAAAGTCCTGAGCACTTGCTCCAATTAATCCTGGAGAAGATGCAGCCCAGAAAATCTTCTGGCAATCACGCATCCTCCGCAGGTCACCAGGATCGGTGAACATAAGGAGTACATCATCGGCATACAGCGAAAGAACCACCTCCACCCCCGGGCCAGGTAGGGCCAGGCCTGTCAACCTCCTCCGAAGACACAGGAACGGCTCCACACAGACCGAGTACAACTGACCTGACATGGGGCACCCCTGACCCTCCCAAAATGAAAGGGAGCCAACAACGCACCAGTAACCTTCACAAGGCACTCCGCTGCAGCATACAAGAGGCGGACCCGGGCCACAAAATGCGGTCCAAATCCAAACGCTTGCAACGGCCCGAAGAGGTATTCATGCTCTACCCTATCATATAACCATATGACCATATAACAATTACAGCACGGAAACAGGCCATCTCGACCCTTCTAGTCCGTGCCGAACACATAATCTCCCCTAGTCCCATACACCTACGTTCAGACCATAACCCTCCATTCCCTTCCCATCCATATAACTATCCAATTTATTTTTAAATGATAAAAACGAACCTGCCTCCACCACCTTCACTGGAAGCTCATTCCACACAGATACCACTCTCTGAGTAAAGAAGTTCCCCCTCATGTTACCCCTAAACTTCTATCCCTTAATTCTCATGTCATGTCCCTTGTTTGAATCTTCCCTACTCTCAGTGGGAAAAGCTTTTCCACGTCAACTCTGTCTATCCCTCTCATCATTTTAAAAACCTCTATCAAGTCCCCCCTTAACCTTCTGCGCTCCAAAGAATAAAGCCCTAACTTGTTCAACCTTTCTCTGTAACTTAGTTGCTGGAACCCAGGCAACATTCTAGTAAATCTCCTCTGTACTCTCTCTATTTTGTTGACATCCTTCCTATAATTAGGCGACCAAAATTGTACACCATACTCCAGAATTTGCCTCACCAATGCAAAAATGAAAAAATGATGAAATGATTCAATTTATTGTCATTGTCAGTGTACAGTACAGAGACAACGAAATGCATTTTTAGCATCTCCCTTGAAAGGGAGACACAGGGCGTCGCGGTGTGCCCGCGCCTGCCGCCGTAATTACATTCCAATGCCTTGTACAATGTTAACATTACATCCCAACTTCTATACTCAATGCTCTGATTTATAAAGGCCAGCACACCAAAAGCTTTCTTTACCACCCTATCTACATGAGATTCCACTTTCAGGGAACTGTGCACAGTTATTCCCAGATCCCCCTGTTCACCTACATTCTTCAATTCCCTACCATTTACCATGTACGTCCTATTTTGATTTGTCCTGCCAAGATGTAGCACCTCACACTTATCAGCATTAAACTCCATCTGCCATCTTTCAGCCCACTCTTCCAACTGGCATAAATCTCTCTGTAGACTTTGAAACTCTACTTCATTACCCGCAACCCAACCTATCTTAGTATCATCTGCATACTTACTAATCCAATTTACCACACCATCATCCAGATCATTGATGTACATGACAAACAACAGTGGACCCAACACAGATCCCTGTGGCACCCCACTCGTCACTGGCCTCCAACCTGACAAACAACCATCCACCATTACTCTCTGGCACCTCCCATTCAGCCACTGTTGAATCCATCTTGCTACTCCACCAGTAATACCCAACCATTGAACCTTCTTAACCAACCTTCCATGAGGAACCTTGTCAAAGGCCTTACTAAAGTCCATATATACAACATCCACTGCGTTACCCTCATCAATTTCCCGTGTAACATCTTCAAAAAATTCAAGAAGATTAGTTAAACAAGACCTTCCAGGCACAAATCCATGTTGACTGTTCCTAATCAGACCCTGTTTATCCAGATGCTTATATATATATTATCTCTAAGTATTCTTTCCATTAATTTGCCCACCACTGACGTCAAACTAACAGGTCTATAATTGCTAGGTTTACTCTTAGACCCCTTTTTAAACAATGGAACAACATGCGCAGTACGCCAATCCTCCGGCACTATTCCGTTTCTAATGACATTTGAAATATTTCTGCCATAGCCCCCGCTATTTCTACACTAACTTCCCTCAATGTCCTAGGGAATATCCTGTCCGGACCTGGAGACTTATCCACTTTTATATTTCTCAAAAGTGTCAATACTTCCTCTTCTTTGATCCTCATAGTTTCCATAGCCACTCTACTTGTTTCCCTTACCTCACATAATTCAATATCCTTCTCCTTGGTGAATACCGAAGAAAAGAAACTGTTCAATATCTCCCCCATCTCTTTTGGCTCTGCAGATAGGGAAATGGTATACAATCTGACTCTCTAATGGAGCAATTTTATGGACCAAATGTGAAAAATAAAATAAAATAAGAAATAATTTGAACATATTCGCCATATCTACCATGCGGGTTACTAATACGGCCCGAACGCGTACCGATCAAGCCCTCTCCCCCTTCGCCGGAAAGATTAAAAGGAGGTGGTGAACCTGGAAGCGAGAAAGCAGCAGGGGACACCCGTGGTCATCGACAGGGGGAGCATGCAAGATATATATTTTTGTGGTTAGTTATAGCCGCTGGTCGTGGAGGGGTACAGGACATGCTGGACCTGGTGGAAGGAACGGCAGCAAACGTCTGGAACTGCAGTGGTGGAGCAGTTCGGTAACAACACACACACACGCGCGCACACACACACACGCACACGCACACGCACACACACACACACACACACACACGCCGGTAGATCCGCGTCCAGGAGATCGATCCAATTAATGACCAACAGGCTGTGGGTGGAATTTGACTGTGACAGTGAGACTCCACGGGGAGACACAGTGTCCACGATAGCGGGTGTTCATTCAGATCAATAACTCAGACATAGTGAACTTCACAATGTGAACCTCTGTCTGCCAGTCACACCGTGCCAGAGAGGTGCCTGCCTGCCTATCCCGAGCACTGGGACAACTCTGGGCAAGGACCCGCTGAAGGCAAGAAGAACATTCAAGAGGGTCCCGGCAGCAGTGAGAGAAAAAGAGGGTTAGTTTCAGCTGTCCGAAAATAAAAAAAAATCTCAGCGTTAATTGACAAATATTTCACCGAGAGGTTTGATATTCCTCGCTTATTCTTGTACAACGATCGTCAGTTGGGAACTTGTAACATGATCAGAATCAGGTCAACATCAGTTAACACACAGTTGGAGTTATAAAACTTGAATTGTACTGCTCACTTACCAGGGACTCCAACGGCAGCAATGATCGCGTATAAGATTATCTCCACGTCGACATATTCCCGCAGCTTTCCCCGATTTCTCTGCACAGCGAAGTGAGCTACCGGTAATCTCTCGGAATGAAATGCTGACTCAGAACATTCATGGAGATTGTATACCATTTCCCTTCTCCACCGAGACAGTTTCTACAGAGTTGAATAGAGATTTTGAAATGTTTCGCAAACAGATGCCATAGGCCGAGTGAAGTCCCTGCTGAGACGGGTTGTGGTTTATTCAGGGAATTGATTGGGAAACTGCAAAGACTGGGAATTGTGGCGATACTACGGGGTGGCAATTGGGAGCGGCGGCATTGTTCCTGTGAAGGGGATATTGTTTCAAACTCCATCCGATCCAACCTCATGTTGTTTGTCTGATTTCCTTCAATCTGTTTCACGCAGCAAGGAACTCCCAATTCCAGGGACCCTCTCAGGGCTCCTGGTGCCCAGTTTGAAGGTGGATTGGACTGGGCGACCTTTGTCCTCAGGTTAAGGAATTAGTTCAACAAATCGCCTCGGTCTAAAATGCCCCCACCCCCTCCACTCTGCTTCACCACTCAATATGATCGCGGTTTCACTGACTGTGACCTCAACCCCACGCTCCCGTTGACTGACCCCGGGAACCATTCACTCCCTGCTTGCCTGGAATAGATCTGACTATTCCAAGGGACAATAACATTCTCTGTCTTCATCACCTCTGAGGAGGAACGCCCCGTCATTCAGAGAACAGAAAGTTTACCGCCTCAGAATTATTCTGAACCTAAATAAAACGGCGAATGATGCAGCAACACCCCCTCCTCCCTTTCTCTCTCTATCCATCCTTACTGCTGTCACTCTCTCTGAACTGTTACTATATCTCCTATGCTCTCTATCCCCCCTCTCTGGGCTGCGCTCTCTCCATTGATGGGGTGACACACAGTGGGATAGTACTGATGCCGGGATAAAAATGGGCCGTACTAACGCAGTGACAAACTGTGGTGGTACTGATGGAGTGACACACTGGAGCAGTACTGATGGAGTGACACTCTGTGCTGGTACTGATGGAGTGACACACTGTGGTAATACTGATGGAGGGACACACTGTGGTGGAACTGATGGAAGGACAAAAATGGTGCAGTACTAACGCAGTGACTAACAGTGGTAGTACTGATGGAGGGAAACTCCGTGTAATCCTACATGTACAAAACATGCTGTTAAACTGTGCCGATGTGCGCAGGTGGAGCGAAGGATGATGTAGTGCTTTGCTGAGCCATGAGACATCCCGCTGGGTTTATAGTGTTGTAAACAGTTACGATGTGAGACGCGTGGCGTTTTAGCTTCTGTGTTATGTTCGTTATTGTCACATGTACCGAAATACATGGCAAACTTTTATTTTCCATGCCATCAAGTCTGGTCAGATATATCATACATAGACACAATCAGCTCAGCCGCGAGGACAGAGTCTATGGATTCACACTAGGGTGGTGGGAATATAGATTTGCACAGACGGTGGTGGGTACATTGAATCATTGAGCTGCCGTAGGAGGTCGCTGAGGCAGAAGCTATGACAATATTTGTAACACATTAGACAGGTACATGGTTATAAGGGTTTAGAGTGATGTTTCCAAACGCTGTAAATGGGGCAAGCGTAGAAGGGGCACATTAGTCGGCATGGGCGAGCTGGATTGAAGGACCTGTTCCTTACTGTGTGACTCCATTATAATAGGTAGAGATAGATAATACAGAATGAGGTTCTCGGATTTGTAGCTTCTCGTGGAGCATCAGTGGATTAAACAAAGTCCAATGTGTGCAATGGGGCAATATGAATCGAATAGTAGCATCGCATATGGAGGGATCGGGCAGAAGCCCGATAACGATTGAAAATTAGCCATTCCGCTGTGTTGTGCGCTTTCAACCTTCTGTACCTTCTGGCAGATAGGAGCACAGGCAAGAAGAACTAACCCGATCATCAAAGACATCTTTGATGATGTTGGGTAATTTTCTTCCGAAGAAGCCTGAAGTATAGACGGTTGGACGTCTGGTCTGCATGATGGATTGTGCTACATACAACTATCTCCAAATTGTCCCGGTCCTGTACCCAAACAAAAATGTAATCGAACCGGACAATCTGCTTTCTATGCTCCATCTCTAGAAGTTTTATAAAAATCACTGTAGAAATAATACTTTCCCCAGTCTCCTGACGAAGTAGAGACGATGGTGTGCCTTCGTGGGTTACGCATCAATGTGTTTGCTCCAATATATATCGTTGGTGATGTTAACGCCATGGAACTTGAGCTCACAACCATTCTGTGCCATTGATGCAGAATGGGGCAAATACTCTACATTGCTTCCTGAAGTCAAAAACTATCTCTTTCGTCTTGATGACATTTAAAGAAGGGGTTGTTGGCATGACAACGTGTCAATCAGCTCCCTATCTCCTTCTTGTACTCCGTCCCGCCATTTACATCATTCGACCATCCACAACGAAGTCTTCTACAAACTCATAGGTGTGGTCGAATATGGCCGTACGCTCGCGAGTGTAAGGCTGGTGTAGTAGCGGACTGAGAATGCATTCTTGCGGTGCTCCAGTGTTCGAAGTTATTATGGAGGAGGTGTCACTTTTCCTTATTAATTGTGGGCTGTGGGAGCTAAAATCGAGCATCCGGCAGTGGAGCGGGGAGGTGATCCCTCGGTCCAGGAGTTTGTAATATAGCATCTTACAAACTGCACAGAGAGGAGGATCTTCTCAATGTTTGTTCCTTCGACAGCCTCTTCCACCGCAGATAAATATTGACTCCATCTCTGCACAGAAAGTAAATGGTTGCGCCGGAAAATAAGACAAACGTTCAAAGACAATTAGACTGCCTCATGAATAGGAGCGATGCTGCAAAAACCAACTTACACCCCGTGACTCCAGGTCTGCTTTGTTTGAGTAAATCATAGACATAGAATGTGATGGCATCTGCTGCTATTACCATCCTCTCTATACGTAATTTCTGCAATGTCTGCACTCTCTGTGCTGAAATTAGTGCCATGAGCATAACTACCTTCATGGTAACTTTGGCCAACGAGAGAGCTGAAATGGGAGTCCATTGACGAAGTAAAATCAGGACATCCCTCACAATCCATATTTCTGTATACATGGGGCTGGGAGGCTTGGAATTGAAATTACCGTTCATAAACCAACAGACCAAAGGGTGTGATCCTACAAGATATTGTTCTGACTCCCTCCATAAATATGCAGAGAGTGCACTTCTTGCGGTATTGATCGCACTATAACTTAATTTCAAATCAAAACAGAGAGTTGACAGAAACTCTAACACATCTGGGATGTTTGCAGTGTGGTATGAAATATTCTGCCTTAAGCAAAACACCTCCCGTTTTCTTATGTAGGAAATGTACTGTTTTTGGGTACTATTCCTCCAGGCTGCTGCAATAACATCAACCGTACGCTCTGATAGTCCTCTTCCGAGATATGACCTCCTTAGAACCTGCAAATCAACAAACCAATACGATCACGTAAAGGATGCGAATCACCAGTTACTGGGTGCACAAGTCGGTTTTCTTGTTTAGGAATAACCATAAGAGGCTTTGTGACCATTTTTAACACCAGTGGGTACCACGGTTTTGTAAGCCAATCTGGTACCACTAACACTTCCGGAGTCCTGCTTGATCTTTTGTACACACCTACTAATGAGACAAAATGAAGGAAATACAAACAAAAACATTCCACCCCAATGTAGCGAGAATGCATCCATCGCTGTTGCACCAGGATCTGGTTCCCATGAAACATATTTAGGTAATTGGTGGTTAAGTCGAGATGCAAACATGTCAATTTCTGGCATCCCAAATTGTGTAACAATTTTATAAAAGTTGTCACGATTTGACATCCATTCTGCATTCTCATTGAACTTACGTGACTTGTTGTCTGCGGTTATGTTGAATCTACCTGGTAGGTAGATTGCCGAAAGCCAGATGTTTCTGCTGATACACCAGTTCCAGTTAACGTTTGCCAATCTTTCACAAGATTCTGACTTGATTTCACCCATTTGTTTAACATACAGTACAGCCGTGGTGTAGTCAATCTGAACCTGCACATGCAAGTTTTGCACATTCGAGCAATAAGCTTTAAGCCCATAAAATGGGCCTAACAAATCTAGGTAATTGATCCCATGTGCTTGGAGCAAAGGTACTTTTTCCACATTCCATCTACCCCCATAACTGGAAATATTTTCAGTAGCGACCCAACCTAGAGCACTTACATCAGTCTGCAGAATAATAGCAGGTGTTTCAACCAAAATGTCCCTGGAAGCATTTGAGACACTCCTGACCCACCATTGTATTTCAGTAATAGCTGTTACTGTTAATTGCATAGGCCTGTCAAAATGCTGATAATGCATTGGACCAAACTGCACAGCTGGAAATTAAGCGATTAGTTTGCAAAGCAAGCTTGCCACTTGCCTAATTGATGGTTGATGCTGTGTAATGAGCTTGATACAACCCTCAATTAACTACAGCCTTTTATCCTTGGGCAAAGTCGCTATCATGTGTTCTGAATTAATAGTGAAACCCAAGTAATCAATTACTGTGCTTGGTGACAATTTGGATCTATCTGGATCTATCACAAACCCCAGCCTCTCAAATGTGAGTTGATTATTGGCACCGATGCTTCTGTTGTAGCCCGAGTGTCACCCACAATTAAAATATCATCCAAATAAGCCATTACCAAATGGCCGTGAGCTCTAAGCAACGCTAAGATTGGTTTTCAACAATTTTGTAAATTCAAGATTCAAGATTCAAGATTCAAGATTCAATTTATTTGTCATTTGGACCCCTTGTGGTCCAAACGAAATGACGTTTCTGCAGCCATACATTACAAACAAATAGACCCAAGACACAACATAATTTACATAAACATCCATCACATTGCTGTGATGGAAGGCCAAAAAAAAAAAACGTATCTCTCCACTGCTCTCTCCCCCCCCCCCCCCCCCCCCCCCCCATGTCAGAGTCAAAGTCAAAGCCCCCGGCTGGCGATGGCGATTGTCCCGCGGCCATTAAAGCCACGCCGGGTGATGCAAGGTCGCACACCGGGATCTTGATGTTAGAACCCCCGGCGTGTGCTCGCAGAGTCCCGCGGCCATTCCAAGCCGCACGGGGCGGTGATGTCAGGCCCCGCTCCAGGAGCTCTTCAACCCCGCAACTCAGGCGGGAGAAGTCGCCGTTGCTGGAGCCCTGAAAAGCGGTCTCCCTCCAGGGACCCGTGGGCTCCCGGTGCCGCCGTCCACCAGACCCGCAGTTGCAGCCTCCGAATCTCTGGAGGTCGGGCCGCAGCAGCGCTCCACCACCGCTCCACCCGCTCTGGACTCGGCGAGCGCCGCGACGGTGAGGTGAGTCGTCGGCACCAGAGCCCCTGGTCTTCCTGTTGGAGGCCGCTCCTCGTTGCAGCCCCAACGACAACGGAGAACCGACAAAGAAAAGGTCGGGTCTCCCGTCCAGGGAGAGATTTTAAAAGTTACCCCCTCCCTCCCACCCTACCCCCCCCCCCCTCCCCCCCCCCCCCCACCCCCCCCCCCCCCCCCCCCACACACACACCCCAACAAAAAATAACAAAAACTACATAAAAACATAGACAAAAAATAATAAAAACGCAGACGGGCTGCAGAGGCCGCTGCTGACGAGAGTCGCGCCGCCTACCGGATCTAGGGGCTGAGTTTAAGCCATTAGGCAATGCTTTAAACTGACATTATTGGCCCACCCAGTTAAACTTCGATCATTACAATGCACAGCCACAGAGTAATATGCATCTTGCAGATCCATGCTGGCCATATAACATTTTCTTGAAATTTGTTGTATAGCATTGGCAAATGTCTCCATTTTAAAATGTTTACACTGTACAAAAGGGTTAAGACTTGTCAGATCGAGAATAATTCTACAGCCACCATCCTTTTTTTGCTCTAGGAAATTTTTTTGACACAAATTGGTGCTGTTGGTGAACTGACATTTCAATGACCACTTTCCCACACAATATTTCAATTTCTGCTTGAATGTCCATATTTTCTTCTTTTGAGAAAATTCGTGTCCGACTTAAAACATGTTGAGTAGGATCCCAATATGGGTAGAATTCAATTCTGGACCTCATAATATTGCACAGTATAAATGCATCAGATGTTATTTTTTGCCATTCTTTTAGGTAGTATTGTAACCGTCCCCCAATTTGCAAATGTGAAACATATGTTTCTTCTAGGACCAGGCACACCTACCTCCGGGTTGCCCCCTGCGTTTAGTGGGAATACTATAACATCCACGTGTCCCAGGAGGAGTGCGCCAATAACGCGTATATGGGAATGAACGACTTGTTCCTTCAACGGCCCCAGTCACCATCCCGTAGGGAAATTGCCTTCTCATTGATCTGCCAAGCACCGGTGGTTTTATCATCCCCACGGTCTTTGCTTCTTCATTCAGGTCTTTTACCGTTTTGGCTAGATTCTCTCCAAAAAGTAGATTAGGCAATTGAATATTAGCTGGTTTACAGAGCCCGGCAAACTTAGGATGTATGTTAGGCCTTATAACACTTTTATGAATAAAGTGTATTTCAAAGAGCGCATTACACATGAGTGTTAAGGCATCCTGTTGTGATACAGACACGTGTTCTTCATCCAGGTCTCTGGCAAAAGCCGTAATACTTGACCCCAGCAACTTCAACACCCGCTGTAATTTCATTTCTTGTGCGCGTACTGCCATGCCCAAATAGCCCCATATTACATTATTTACTGCTGGGACTGCTAGCAGTGCGCAATTCTGCGGGGTTTCATATTTTTTGACAGTCTCGTCCATACTCAGTTCCTCGAGCTGATGGAAGAGCAAATAATGTATTGTCATTGCTATTTCCTCTGCCAAAGGTTCCCCTTTCAGTCTGGGAACGAAATTTATTTGGGCCAGACCTGGTATTCTGGGCTCTGTTACTGGGCTTTGGTCCTCATATGATTCGTCATCCGAATGTTGCTGCCCTGGAAATTCCTCCTCACAGTGGGGCTGATCTGGTATCCCTGCTTCAGGTATTTCTTGTGCTTGCTCTCCCGTAGGCCTATGCATAGTGAACCCTTTTGCTGGCTCTCCTGTAGGCCAACGCAGAGTCGGACCTTTTCCAGGCACTCCTTGCGCTGGCTCTCCTGTAGGCCAACGCGGACTATACTCTTCCATTTGTTCAATTGTAATACTGACATTTCCTATTTTCCACTCTCCCTCTCAAGTTGTAGATTGAAAAGTATTTTATTATGGTCACTACCTTATAATGGCTCCTTTACTTCGAGTTCTCTTATCAAATCAGGTTGATTGCGCAAAACTAAATCCAGGATTGGCATCTCCCTGGCAGTCAGATTCAGACTCAGATTCAGATTCAATTTTAATTGTCATTGTCAGTGTACAGTACAGAGACAACGAAATGCATTTAGCATCTCCCTGGAAGAGCGACATAGCAAACGATTTGAATTAAAAAAGTTATAAGTGTCCGAGGGGGGGGGGGTGGTGATTGGCAGTCACCGAGGTACGTTGTTTAGTAGAGTGACAGCCGCCGGGAAGAAGCTGTTCCGCGACCTGCTGGTTCGGCAACGGAGAGACCTGTAGCGCCTCCCGGATGGTAGGAGGGTAAACAGTCCATGGTTGGGGTGAGAGCAGTCCTTGGCGATGCTGAGCGCCCTCCGCAGACAGCGCTTGCTTTAGACAGACTCAATGGAGGGGAGCGTGGAACCGGTGATGCGTTGGGCAATTTTCACCACCCTCTGCAATGCCTTCCGGTCGGAGACAGAGCAGTTGCCATACCATACTGTGATGCAGTTGGTAAGGATGCTCTCGATAGTGCAGCGGTAGAAGTTCACCAGGATCTGAGGAGACAGATGGACCTTCTTCAGTCTCCTCAGGAAGAAGAGACGCTGATGAGCCTTCTTGATCAGAGTAGAGGTATTGTGGGTCCAAGAGAGGTCATCGGAGATGTTGACTCCCAGGAACCTGAAGCTAGAAACACGTTCCACCTCCGTCCCGTTAATGTGGATGGGGGTGTGCGTGCCGCCTCTGGACTTCCTGAAGTCTACAATGAGCTCCTTGGTCTTCTTGGAGTTAAGGGCCAGGTTGTTGTCAGCGCACCATGCTGCTAAGTGCTGGACCTCCTCCCTGTAGGCCAGCTCATCGTTGTTGCTGATGAGGCCAATCACCGTTGTATCATCTGCATACTTGATGATGGTGTTAGTACCATGTACAGGTGTGCAGTCATAGGTGAAGAGGGAGTAGAGGAGGGGGCTCAGCACACAACCCTGAGGAACGCCGGTGTTCAGGGTGAGGGTTGAAGAGGTGTGCTTGTCTAACCTCACAGACTGGGGTCTGTTGGTTAGAAAGTCCAGTATCCAGTTGCAGAGGGAGGGGTCGATGCCCAGGTTACCGAGTTTGGTGATCAGTTTTGATGGAATAATGGTGTTGAATGCTGAGCTGTAATCGATGAACAGCATTCTTACATAAGTGTCTCTGTTGTCAAGGTGGGAGAGGGCGGAGTGAAGTGCCGTTGAGGTGGCATCCTCCGTACTCCTGTTCTTGCGGTAGGCAAACTGATAGGGATCCAGTGTGGGGGGTAGGCAGCTTTTGAGGTGTGCCAGGACCAGCCTCTCGAAGCACTTGGTGATGATGGGGGTAAGTGCAACTGGGCAGAAGTCGTTGAGGCTTGCCGCAGTGCAGTGTTTTGGCACTGGCACGATGGAGGTGGCTTTAAGGCAAGTGGGGACAACTGCTTGGGCAAGTGACAGGTTGAAGATGTCAGTCCAGAAGTCTGTCATCTGCGCAGCACAGGGACTGAGCACGCGCCCGGGGATGCCGTCAGGGCCAGCAGCCTTACGTGCATTAGTCCTACTCAGTGCCACGTACACGTCGTAGGGGGTGAGTGTGAGGGGTTGGTGATCGGCAGGTAGCACAGCCTTGGTGGCTGTCTCTAGATTGTCCCTGTCGAAGCGGCCATAGAAGTGATTAAGCTCCTCAAGGAAGGAGGCGTCGCTGGATGTGGGGGTGATGTTGGAGGGTCTGTAGTCCGTGATGGCCTGGATGCCTTGCCACATGCGTCGGGGGTCGGAGTTGTTGTTGAAGTGCTCCTCAATCCTGAGCTTATGGCAGTGCTTGGCCTTCCTGATGCCCCTCTTCAGGTTAGCCCTGGATGAACTGTAGGCTCGAGCATCGCCTGACCTGAAAGCGGTGTCCCGTGCTTTCAGCAGTAGCCTGACCTCGCTGTTCATCCATGGCTTCTGATTCGGGTATATGGTCACCTGTTTGAGGGAGGTGACACTATTGATTGTGGAGTTTATAAAGTCCAGAACAGAGGATGTATAGGAATCAATGTCCGTGTGAGAGTCAAGGGTGGCCTGGGCAGTCACCAGTACAAGTTGTTCCAACAATCCATAAAGGAGGCACTCCTCAAACTCCCTTTTATGGGGACCAGAATCAGCCTGATTTCCCCAGTCTACATGCATGTTGGAATCTCCCATAACAACCTTAGCATTACCTTTGCGACATGCCAATTTTAACTCTAGATTCAACCTGCACGCTATATCCAGGCTATTGTTTGGGGCCCCGTAGATTACTCCCATTAGGGTATTATTACCTTTAAAATTCTTCGGTTCTATGCATATTGGCTCTACATTTCCTGATTTTATGTCACCCCTCGCAAGGGCCTGAATCTCTTCCTCACCAACAGAGCTACACCGCCCCCTCTGCCCACCTGTCTGTCTTTTCGATAGGATGTATAACCTTTAATATTCAGTTCCAAGCCCTGGCCCTCATGCAGCCATTTCTCTGTATTTCCCACATCATATTTGCCAATTTCTAACAGAGCCTCAAGCTCATCCACTTTCATTCTTGTACAGGGGTTTATGTGGGAACATACGGGATTCGGGGATGGTGTGCTGCCTTCCTGGTGCCAGGATCAAGGATGTCACGGACAGAGTGCAGAAAATCCTCAAGGGTGAAGGTGAACAGCCAGAAGAGGTAGTGCATATCGACACAAACGATGGCGGAAAGAAGGGGATGAATATTCTGCAGCGTGACTTTAGAAAGCTCGGAAAAATGCTGAAAATCAGGACCTCCAGCGTTGTTATCTCCAGGTTTGCTTCCAGTTCCTCGTGCTGGCGAGAGCAGGAACATGGAAATACGCGACCTGAATGTGTGGCTGAGAAACTGGTGCAGAGTGCAGGGATTTACATTCTTAGATTACTTGGATCTGTTTTGTAGTAAGAGGGAACTGTACAATAGGGAACGGATTGCATCTTAACAGGTTGGGGGCCAGCATTCTGGCAGGCAGGTTTGCCACTGCTACACGGGTGGTTTTAAACTGAATAAGGGGGTTGGGGTGCCAAATAGCATAGTCGATGACGGAGTTAAAAGGAAAGAACGTAAAGGGATGGTTAATAACCCAAGAATTAACGGTAAAGAAAGCTCACAAAGTGATAGGAGAGTATGGCCAAGTGTAATAGGGATCGATGTGGAAGGTGAGATGCATAAGGAAGTAAACGTAAGGACTGACGAGGTAGAGTCACAGTGGATTGAGTTGAGGAATTGGAAACGCACAAATACTCTAATTGATGTTATGTACAGACCTCCCAATAGCAGCCGGGATGTAGGGTGTAAGTTGCAGCAGGAATTAAAACTGGCATGTAACAAAGGTAATGTCACTGTGGTGATGGGGGATTTCAATGTGCAGGTAGACTGGGAAAATCAGGTTGGTTCAGGACCCCGAGAAAGAGATTTTGTTGAATGCCTCCGAGATGCCTTAGAGCAGCTTGTAATGGAGCCGCCCAGAGAAAAGGCAATTCTGGATTTAGTGTTGTCTAATGAACCAGATATGATAATAGTACTCGAGGTAAAGGAACCGATTGGAGGCAGGGATCATTATATGACTAGTTTTAATCTGCAATTTGAGAAGGAGAACGTTATATCGGAAATGTCAGTGATGCAGTTGAACAAAGGGGACTATCAAGGCATGAGAGGGGAAAGCTGGCCAAGGTATACTGGAAAGGGATCCTTGCAGGAATGACGGTGGAACAGCAATGGCAGGAATTTCTGGGCGTAATACGGAAGACGCAGGATCATTTCATTCCAAAAAGGAAGTACGATTCTGAGGGCAGTAGGAGGCTACCGCGGCTGACAAGATGAGTTAGGGATAGAATAAAACTAAAAGAAAAGATGTATAACACAGCAAAGAGTAGCCGGAAGTCAGAGGATTGGGAAACTTTCCTCGGCCAACAGAAGGAAGCAAAACGGGCAATACGGGCTGAAAAGATGGAGTACGAAGGGAAGCTGGCCAGGAATATAAAGAAGGACAGTAAAACGTTTTTCGATAGGTTAAGGGAAAAACAGTAGCAAAGTCAAATGTGGGTCTCTTGAAGGCAGACTCAAGTGAAGCTATTATGGGCAACATGGAAAAGGCAGAAGAATTGAATAGGTACTTCGGATCTGTCTTCACTAAGGAAGACACAAACAATCTCACAGATGTATTGGAGGACAGATGGGGTAGAGGAACTGAAAGACATTTTCTTTACGCGAGAAATAATATTGGGTAGGCTAATGGGACCGAAGGATGATATATTCCCTGGGCCTGATGGTCTGCATACCAGGTTCTTCACGGGGGTGGCTCTAGAAAGAGTGGACACATTGGTGATCATTTTCCATTGTTCAATAGATTCAGGATCAGTCCCTGTGGATTGGAGGATAGCTAATGTTATCCCACTTTTTAAGAAAGGAGAGAGGGAGAAAACGGGGAATTGTAGACCAGTTAGCCTGACTCCGGTCGTGGGAAAGATGCTGGAATCAATAATTAAAGAAGTAATAACGGGGCATTTGGATGAATGAATGAATCTCTTTATTGTCATTGCACATGGTACAACGAAATTTAAAAGTAAATCCCACGGTGCGATTCACAAGAGCAATTCTAAATATATAAGAAAAGGTAAATATATATACATATTAAAAAAAATACAGATGAATAACAATAGCAGCTGAGGTAGAACCATTCAGTTGAATGTGAGTGTTATTACTTATTTAGCATTGTTAAGTTCACGTATGGCTATGGGGTAGGAGCTGTCTCTGAGTCTTTGTGTGCGAGTTTTGAAAGACATGTACCGTCTGCCAGAGGGCAGCAGGTGGAACAGGTTGTGTCCAGGGTGGGAAAGGTCCTTCAGGACGTTGGCTGCCCTGCCAAGGCAGCGAGAGCTGAAGGTGTCCTTCAGGGAGGGCAGTGGGCAGCCATTGATTTTTTTATGCGGTGTTGATGACCCTTTGAAGGGCTCTCCTGTCCGCTGCAGAGCAGCTGGCATACCATGTGGTTATACAGTACACCAGCACACTCTCGATGGAGCAGCGGTAGAAGGACACCAGCAGCTTCTCCTCCAGGTTTGTTTTTCCTGAGGATGCTCAGAAAGTAGAGTCGCTGCTGGGCCTTCTAGACTGCTGTGGTGGTGTTTGTAGTACAGGAGAGATCCTCCGTAATTTGTGTGCCCAGGAATCTGACGTCTGATACCCTTTCCACACTTTCCACATTGATGAATAGCAGTACAAGGATTAGTCCAAGTCAACATGGATTTATGAAAGGGAAATCATGCTTGACTAATCTTCTGGAATTTTTTGAGGATGTGACAAGTGAAATGAATGAAGGGGAGCTAGTGGATGTAGTGTATCTAGACGTTCAGAAAACCTTTGATAATGTCCCGCACGGGAGACTGGTGACTAAAATTAGAGCACATTGGGGGTAGGGTGTTGACCATCGATAGAAAATTGGTTGGCAGTCCGGAAGCAAAGTGCAGGAGTGAACGGGTCCTTTTCAGTTTGGCAGGCAGTGGCGAGTGGAGTGCCGCAAGTCTCGGTGTTGGGGCTGCAACTGTTTACCATATATATCAATGATTTGGAAGAGGGATTTATGAGCAACACTAGCACGTTTGCGGGTGACACAAAGCTGTGTGGCAGTGTGAGGAGGATATTAGGAGGTTGCAGACTGACCTGGACAGGTTGAGTGAGTGGGCAGATGCGTGGCCTATGCCATATAATATAGATACATGTGAGCTTATCCACTTTGGCGGCAAAAACAAGGGGGCAGATTATTATGTCAACGCGGTTAGGTTAGGTAAGGGGGGTGCGTCCTTGACATGGGCGTCATTGTACACCGGTCACTGAAAGTTGGCGTGCAGGTACAGCAGGCAGTGAAGAAAGCTAATGGAATGTTAGCCTTCATAATAAGAGGATTTCAGTATAGGAGTAAAGAGGTTCTTCTGCAGTTGTATAAGGCTTTGGTGAGACCACATCTGGAGCATTGTGTACAGTTTTGGTCTCCTAATTTGAGGAGGGAAATGATTTAGATTGAGGCAGTGCAGCGTAGTTTTACGAGATTGATCCCTGGGATGGCGGGACTGTCATATGAGGTAGGATTGATAAGACTGGGCTTGTATTCACTGGAGTTTCGAAGGATGAGGGAGGATTTTATAGAAACATATAAACTTATAATAGGAATGGACAAGCTAGATGCGGGAAAAATGTTCCCAATGTAGGGTGAGTCCTGAACCAGGGGTCACAGTCTAAGAATAGTAAGATTAAACGGGAACTTACCAGTTTGAAGGTTGATCTTGATTTTATGAGTTACGATGAGCGATTACGTGAAGAAGGGCCGTCTGTCTGCGTGCGCGTCAACTGTGAAAGCAGCGGTGTATAATCACAGATAAAAAGAAGACCTGAGAATAGTAAGATGGTGAAGAAACTAGAACTTCCAAATGACCTTGATAGTATGAGGGTGGGAGCGGTGGGCACGTAATCGCTCATCGTACCGCTTCATAAAATCAAGATCAAACTTCGAACTGGTAAGTTCCGGTTTAATCTTACTATTTTACTTCGGGGTCACGTGAGTGACTACGTGAAGATTTCAAAGCTCTGTGATTTCACGCCGGTTACGAATCCAGGCGTCACACACTGAATGGATTGACCATGGATGAGAATAATTACTAAAGCATTCAGACATAACGTAGTTAAGTAAAGACACGGATGCTTTAAAAAAAAGATTTTTTTTAATAGTCACCCTCCCAACCTGGGGGGATCTAGGAAACTGAACTTAAAACTGTACGTGCAAATAACCCCGGTCCGGTTATAGGTTTGTTGTAAAACCGGTGGAACATCCGTTCATTCGCCCATCCTGCAGCCGCTAGGATGTCGTCGAGGGGCACGTCCATTGCTCTTGCTGCCGACGTAGATGCTGCCCTGGTGGAGTGAGATTTAAAAATGTCAATGTTCACTCCCGCTACCGCCATTACTTCATTTAAGCATCTGGAGATGGTTTGTGTTGATACCTTCTGATTTGTTTTTTTTATGGCTGATCAGGACCGATTGTTCTGAGTCTCTGAGGTTCTTCGTAACTCTCAGATAATGCTGTAAGTATGTTACCACACACAACCGTTGGTCCTCTGGACATGCCAAGAACTGAATCTTCATCCCTGGCATTCCTGGCCTGCTCTGTTTTATTTTGTCCCTGATAATGAATGTTATCTTGTTGATATTGGCGGTCATGTAGTCCAATCGCAACTCTGAGCGCAGGCATATGGGACTAGGGGAGATTATGGCACGGACTAGAAGGGTCGAGATGGCCTGTTTCCGTGCTGTAATTGTTATATGGTTATATTATATGGTTTTGCAGAGTCTGGACTCTTTGGGCTGTTACTAGTGCCATCAGCATGACCACTTTCAGGGTTAGTTTTGATAATGGTACGGCCATCGGCGGTCCCCACTGTCGAAGTAGGGTTAGTCCCACGCTCACATCCCAAGTGTCCGTGTACATTGGCCTTGGAGGTATTATATTGTAAATACCCTTCATAAATATGGTTATGAGGTGATGCGTTCCTATCGACCCGTGCCCTTCCTCCAGCATTAGATAGGAGGATAGTGCGCTTCTGGCACTATTGATTGCACTATAACTTAGTTTATGGTCATAGTACAGGGTTGGTAGGAACTCTAACACATCCGTAATCCGAACTGTATCGAATGAAATATTGTTGGCATTGCAGAACATTTCCTACTTCTTTATATGTGTGGCGTACTGTTTTTTAGTACTGTCCCTCCATACCGTAGTGATCACATCCTCAGTTCGTTCGGACAGTCCTAGACATCCGTTATCCGAACTGTGTTATATTTGTTCGGACAGCCCAATGCCTTGAAATTGCCTCCTCAGAATCTGCAAACCAATAAATTGATTCGGTCATATAGTGGATGATTGCTCCCTGTAACTGAGTTCACTAGGCGGCCCCTGCTCTTGGGTACAGCCATTAATGGCTGGACTATAACTCCCAAAATATTTGGGAACCAGGCTTGAGTAGGCCAATATGGCACTACCAAAATGCCTGTGGCTTTGTTTTGCTTGATTTTGGTCAAACATCGGCTGATGAGACACAATGGAGGAAAGGCATACATAAACATTCCTCCCCAATTGAGTGAGAACCCTTCCACTGCTCCTGGATCCGGCTCCCAGGACACATATCTGGGTAACTGGTGGTTAAATCTAGATGTAAACAGATCAATATCTGGAATGCCAAAGCGTGTAGTTATTTCGTTAAATACTGCCCGATTCAACATCCATTCTGTGTTATCATTAAACATTCGTGACCTGGCATCTGCCACCGTGTTATATCTACCTGGTAGATAGACCGCCGCGCCCCAAATATTCCTCTCGATACACCAGTGCCAAATGAGGTTTGACAATCAGTCGTAAGATACAGATTTTAGACCACTCATGTGATTGATATATGCCACCGCAGTGGTGTTATCTATCTGAATCTGAACATGCACGTGTTGCATGTTGCTGCAGAATGCCTTGAGCCCCAACAATTCCAGGTAATTGATTCCATGTTGTTGGAGAATTAGCCTCCTGCTCATTCCATCTGCCCCCACAACTCTGGATTGTGTCAGTAGCTCCCCATTCTAAACCGCTTGCATCAGTTTGAAGAACCACCGATGGGCTTTCGAGCAAGATTTCCCTTGAGCTATGACTCAAGTTCTTCACCCACCATTGTAATTTACCAATGGCCTCTGCTGGCAATCGCATAGGTTTGCCGAATTGGCCTGCATGGGACCTGAGTGCTCGTTCGTTTGCTCGCTGTAAATTCTGGTAATGTAATGGTCAGTGACGGACTGCTGGAAATGCAGCCACTAATTTGCCATTTACACTCGCTGTGTGCCTAATATTTGACTATCAGGTAATTGCAGGCTTTAGTTAAATCTTGTTGTTTCCCCCTAGGTAACGTCACCAACATTTGCACTGCGTTGATTGTAAATTCTACGTAATCAATTACCCTGGTAGGTGTCAATTTTGATTTAACTGGATGGATGAGGAAACCAAGTCTTTCACACATGGTTTTGGTTGCTTTGACTGATGCTTCTGCCAATTCGTTGATGACTCCAAAGATTAAAATGCCATCCAAATATGCCATGACTATGTGGTTCAGAGACCTTAGTAGACCCAGAATTGGTTTCAGTAGTTTAGTAAATAGTCTGGGGGCTGATGTCAGCCAATATGGCAGTGCCTTTTATAGCCATATTGACCCATCCAGTTAAACTTCAAATATCTCCTGTACTCTTTGTGAATAAACACCGAATAGTGTGCATCTTTGAGGTCGATACATGCCATGTAAACATATTTGGAAAACAACTGAATAGCTGTTCCAAAATTGTCAATTTTGAAATGTTTATATAGCACATATGTATTGAGTTCCCTAAGATCTAGAATGATGCGGACCCTCCATCTTTTTTCTCTTTTGAGAAAATATTGTATATGAATTGGTGAGATTCTGTAAGTGACCTCTCAATTACATTTTTGTCCGATAATGTCCCAATCTCCTTCTGTAAAGCCATAGTTTCTTGTTGAGAGAAAACATATGTGCGATAATTTGAATGTAGTGTGGGTGGTAATGAATTCGAAATGAACTCAATTTTACTTCGGAGTCACGTGAGTGACTACGTGGAGAACCCCGCTTACGACGCATGCGTGCCATATCGCTACACGCATTCGAACTCGTCATCGCTGGAGGAAGGACGTTCCTCCCAATCGGCAGGGGTTGAACCTGCAACAGGAACGTAAGGGAACTTCGTTTTCTTTACTTACCCTTTTTTTTATCTAGAAGGCTGATGAAGCTGGCTGGGGAGAGTCTGCAGATCTGCAGGCAGCCAGCAGCGGCCGGGGCCCGTTAATTTCTTTTTAAACAGGAACGGAGCCTACTTTAGAGCCAGGACAACGGTCGCTGGAACAGTTTTTCCCGACAACTCGGAAACAGCCCCACTAGTCGTTTAGTGGATTTAATAATTCATGGGTCCGAGGGGCTGGAAGGTGCGGAACTAGCGCGTTAACGGGGTCTAAAAATAGCGGCGAGCGGTCAGTGCCCGAGAGCACTGAGTGAGTACACGTTGGACCCGCTGGACCGCGCTGGAGCACCGCAGAGGCAGGGGGAAAACAGACAGCAGCAACAGGCTGAACTCCCGTAATGGGAATAACTGTGCCAGACTTACCCACCCCCCCGACTTTTGCTCCCGTTTTTCGCTCCCGACTTTTGCTCCCGACTTTTGCACCCGACTTGCCCTCCCGATTTTTGCTCCCAACTTCGCTCCCGCGCCGGCCCCGGCTGGTCGGGAGAGGTAGGCATAATCAGAGTCGTTGACTTCGAGGAGTCCGACTCTGAATAGCCGCGAGCGGCCAGTGCCCGTGCGCACTGGGGTCGGTTGGAGGGGTTTTAGCAGTAGCCACGAGCGGACAGAGCAGCCGGGAGCGAGAGGCACAGCAACAAATGTCGGCACCACCATCTCCCAATAAGGGAGCGAGTTCAAATCACACCAAAACGGGTGGAAGACAGAAAGAAAGAATCAGCACCACCATCTCCGAAAAGGGAGTGAGTGCAAATCACACCAAAACGGGTGGAAGAAAGAAAGAATCAGCACCACCATCTCCCGAAAAAGAGCGAGTGCAAATCACACCAAAACGGGTGGCAGAAAAAAAGAATCAGCACCACCATCTCCCGAAAGGGAGCGAGTGCAAATCACACCAAAACGGCTGGAGGAGCTCCTCCATGGTGGCAGTCCCAGAATTATGGAGGCTAGCCACAGTGGGCAAGAGGTAAATCCCTCAGCGGTACCCCGTGTGGGGCCGCAAGAGATCTCTTACTCCTCGGAGGAGAGTGGGCAGGACCAAATTTGGTCAGACCCTGACCAAGTTACAGGTTTACATAACCCTGAAGGAGGGGAGAAAGTGGACTCTGCATTTCACCCTGTGTAGGAAATGGACAGAGCAACGCGTAGAAAGGCTGTAAAGAAGCTGCAGGACGTCAGTGGCGAAGGTGCCGGGGACCTGCAGCAGCAGCAGCCGCCGGCACAGGCAACATGTATGGAGACATCAGCTGTGCCGGATTTAAACCCCGCGCCGGGAAAATCAAATCCTAGACGGGGCGGGAAGGCAAAGCGCAAAGTACATCACTGCGAAAGTGATGTGGAGAAACAGCCTCCGGATAATCCTTACCGATACCGGAGTAAGGATGAGCAGCTGCAGGATATAGCGCAGCCAGCAGCGGCCACTTTTCGCGGAGCTGCGAAACCGGTACGAGTGGCTGCAGAATGTTCGGCCGTCAGCGACAGGTGCCGGGGAGTACCGGGACTGCGAGCAACGGCACAATTATATGGGGCGGCCGGGAGCGACCAGTGCCCGTAGGCATGGGGACCGACTGCGGCAAAAACCGCGTGCGACTAGTGCCCAAGAGCACGAAGGTCGGCAGGAGCGGTTGGATAAATTTAAACACCCGCGATCGACTAGTGCCCGAGAGCACGTAAGTCGGCTGGAGCGGTTGTTGGAGGAACTTCTCCAGATTGGCAGGCTCCAGGATATGGACGATAGCCACAGTGGCAAAGGTATAAGTCCCTCAGCAGATTACCATAAAGGGCTGCTTGACATTTCATCCTCCTCGGAAGAGGGTGTTGAAGGGCTGCCTGTGTCAGATTCTGAACTAGAGATGGAGCCACATTCCCATATGGAGGACGAGGAAACCAAGTTGCTGGACACGGTGGGGCAATACTTTCAGCAAGAACAGACTGGCAAAGATCTAGAGGCCAGGATGGCTGCCACTATTGAGTACAGGTCTACATATCACCTGCAAGCCAATACCTTTGCTGAGGCGTTGGCAAGACATTACCTCCGGGAAATTGTGGGGCTCTGAATGTGGCCAGTGTTAACCGAAGTATTTGGAGACACGTTGGTCAGGATGCTGGCTTCAAATCTGACCAGTTAGCCTTACTCACAGGTGTGCTTTTGTTCCCCTGAAACAGACATTACTGGAACAGACATTACTGTGTAATCCTGAGATGGGAATGCTATCAATCAGGAATTGTATTGGACTGCTGGATCCTTTCGACTTAGTAGTAACCAAAAACATAACAGGACAAGGTATTGAACTGAAAGACAGTTCTAAAGTCCTATAAGCGGGATATTATCGGCCGCACTATTAGAAATAGACATGCCACTAGTTCACCAGGATGCACTGGCCTTATATGCAAACCTGGAACCTCCCAAACCACTGATATACAATGTGGAGGTATTCATTACTTGCTCCTTAGTTTAGCATGTACTGAACTGAACGTCATTCAGACAAGGAAGCAACAAATTGAAGCATTATTAAACTACGTACACACATTATAGATGTTATGGAGAAATTCGTGTACTAAATATCCTTATCATAATCAGTGGTGGTTGCCACTTCATCTTATATTCGTACTTATTCGTACTTCGTACTTATATTCTTTCAGATGGGAACTTTGTGTCATCTTCTGTATTGATCCTAGGGTACTATTTGGCGAGCATCGTATCAAGATATGCTGGCTAGATTACCAATTAGAGGTACCCACAGATGTGTTAACTACAGGTCATCTGCGTTTCACTGCTAACACAGTACACATGGCACTGACTTTGCTGGTAAATATGGTACAGCTTTAATGGAGGCTGGCAGGGAACTAACTATCCATCAGATTGCTAGTAGAATTGGCATAGGGACTGTGTGCCAGCCATATAATATCAGACATTATCTAATTACTAAACGCAGTCACGCGTCATTCAAACAATTTATGGGTCATTCTGACAGGCTAATGAAGTAACCGACTGACGCCACTATGGCGCTAGATGTGGGTACATTTGTTAGGCATGGTTCATAACCTAACATTAACAGTGACCAGTTTTATGGACACCGGGAGTAGTATGTCAACTATCGGTACAAACTTACCGACACCACGTGACTATCTGGCCAACTCTATTTGTAAATTGAATTGAATTCTTATTTGTTATTCAGACATTTAGGTCTGAACGAAATGGTATTGCCTGAAGCCATATAATAATAAACAACATATTATAAACACAAATTAACATCCACCACAGTGAGTTTACCATACCCCTTTTTCACGGTGGTAGAAGGCACAACCATTCATCACCATCCATCATAGACCTAACTTACTGGTTATTTCTAGCAACATGGAGAGTTACCCATGTTACTATCTATATTAACCTATTTATTGTAGAATTGAAAGCACCTCTACTACACCTAGGACTGACGGACCATAGGCGGAATCTTCTCAGCGGGTCACAGACAGTCCACTCATTCAACAGTACTTGGTATCCCCTAGAAATAGGAAGTACGTTCATAACTATTATCATCACCCACAGATCTATGAACAGCCATCTGTTTTGGAATTCCTGGCAAGCCTCCATTACGATGAGAGGCTTAGTCATATTACCACAATTGCGCCAGTAGTGCTCCGTCTACATACCTGTCGAAGGTACAGAGCGGCATTCTGTGGGGCCACACACACTGGTAACAAAACTCATTAGGGGCATGTTAAAATTAATCCCCAAGAACTAGGTACATTCATATATGGGATGTGAGTTTTGTACTGACCAAGTTAAGAAACTGGTCTCCAGCTACAGCTCTGTCATTACAGAAACTGACTATGTAAACAGTCATGCTGATGGCCTTGGTCACGGCACAAAGAGTCCAGTCACTACAGAAACTAAGGCTGGACAACATGATGATTTCATCAGGGAATTAAACCTGTCACATTAATCAAAGGGTCAAACAGAACAGACAGGGGTCAGCAGGCCTAAAAACAAAGTACAGAGCCTATACGACAGATGGTCGTTGCTGTATTATAACTTATTTACTGTCATACATGAAGTATGCTAGATCATCAGAGGGAAGAAATGTCACGTTGTCACGCGCCTCCGTGGGCCTACGCGACGCAGAAGTCTCAGCTCCACCAGAAGTCTCAGCTCCACCAGGACGCTCCGTAAGGTAGGGTCGCAGCAAGAAGCCTTGCTGCCGATTTTTAAAAGAACCTGCCGGTCGTACTTACGCACGTACACGCACTCCTCCGACACACACTCTTCACACACTCCACTCGCTCCAGAAATCCATGAAAAAACTGAACTTCCACTGGGAGAGGTCGCTGCGAGCTCCGGTCGCGCCGCCATCTTGCCCCAGACCCTTCTACTTACCCAGAGAACTAACAGCTGTCTTCATAACCGCTGTCTATGTACCACCGAGCGCGGACGTGAAGGAGGCTATGACAGTGCTCTATAACAACATCAGTGAGCAGCAGAGGGAACATCCAGATGCTTTCTTCATGGCAACTGGGGATTTCAACCAGGCAAGTCTTAAATCTGTTCTGCCTAAATTCTACCAGCATGTGAACATTGCAACCAGGGGGAAGAACAAACTAGACCTGGTGTACACCAACATTAAAGATGCATATAAAGCAGCCCCCCTCCCCCATATCGGCAACTCTGACCACTTAGCGGTCATGCTCACACCTGCATATAGACCCAGGGTGAAACAGGACAGGCCAACGGTCAAAGAAGTCAGAACATGGCCACAGGGAGCTACGGCAGCACTACAGGACTGTTTTGGAACCACACAGTGGGCCATCTTCAGAGAGGCAGCAACAGACGACAGTGGCATCAACCTCCAAGAATATACAGAATCCGTCATCGCATACATCAACAAATGTATTGAGGATGTAACGGTGGTAAAAACCATCAGGAGGCGTGCCAATCAGAAACCTTGGCTAACTGGGGAAGTGTGTTCCCTACTGAGAATCCGGAATGCGGCATTCAAATCTGGGGACAACGAAGCATACAAACTGGCAAGGGGTAACCTATCCCGGGGGATCAGGGAAGCGAAGAGGCTGTACGGACAAAAACTCAATAGCCACTTCGCAAATGAAAAAGACACACGCCGCTTGTGGCAGGGATTTCAGACCATCACTGACTACAAGCCCCCCCCCCCCCGATGCGGATATGCCAAAGCAACCCCTCCCTACCAGATGAACTGAACGAGTTCTACGCACGGTTTGAGGTTAAAAACAGCACCCAGACACGTGCACTACTGCCATCTCCCAGTGACCAGTCGCTCAGGCTGTCCGCAGCCAGAGTTAAAAAGGCCTTCGCCAGCGTCAATCCACGCAAAGCTGCAGGGCCGGACAACATTCCTGGATGCGTTCTAAGAGACTGTGCCGAGCAACTGAAGGATGTCTTCACAGACATTTTTAACATCTCACTCAGCCAGGCAGTAGTGCCGAATTGTCTTAAGAGTGCCACCATCGTCCCTGTACCGAAGAAACCAAACCCAGCCTGCCATAACGACTTTCGACCAGTGGCCCTAACACCCATTGTAATGAAGTGTTTTGAGCGACTAGTTATGCAGCACATCAAAAATAGTCTACCTGCCGACCTAGACCCACTGCAGTTCGCCTACAGAGCCAACCGATCCACAGAGTACGCAATCTCAACAACACTGAACCTCGTGTTGTCACATCTCGATCGGAAAAAAAACACCTATGCCAGGATCCTCTTCATAGACTTCAGCTCCGCTTTCAATACAATCATCCCGCAGCAGCTGGTGGAGAAGTTGGAGCTGTTGGGGGTTGATGCTGGCACATGTAGCTGGGTCCCGAACTTCCTGTCGCAGCGGCAGCAGACAGTCAGGGTGGGCAGTAGGACATCAAAAACCATAGCCGTGAGCACTGGCTCACCCCAAGACTGTGTCCTAAGCCCCCTTCTGTTTAGTCTGCTGACACACGACTGTACTGCCAGACTCAATAACAACTTCATCAGCAAGTTCGCTGATGACACAACAGTAGTGGGTCTCATCAGTGACAACGATGAATCGGCGTACAGGATGGAGGTGGAGCTGCTCACAGGTTGGTGCAAATCCCACAACCTCATTCTTAACGTGGGAAAAACTAAGGAGATGGTGGTTGACTTCAGGAGGGCGGGGAAACATCACCATGCACCTCTGCACATCGACGGAGCTGATGTGGAAAGGGTCAGCAGCATGAAGTTCTTAGGACTACATCTGTCTGATGACCTGACGTCCACGGCCAACACCACAGCTCTGGTCAAGAGAGCCCAGCAGCGACTTCACCCTCTCCGAAGACTACGGAAAGCAGGCCTCCCCACCACACATCTACGGACTTTTTATAGGGGGACTGTCGAGAGCACACTGACATACGGCATCACTTCCTGGTTCGGGAGCTGCAAGGCGTACGAACGGCACCAACTGGACAGGATAGTGAAGACCGCAAGCAGGATTATTGGTGCTCCACTCCCCTTCCTGCTGGACATATACAAGAAGAGATGTATCAACAGAGCCATCTCCATCATCAAAGACCCTTACCACCCATCGCATGACTTTTTCTCCATCCTCCCATCTGGGAAGAGGTACAGGAGCATTAGCTGCAAAACCAGCAGGATGCTCCTCAGCTTCTTCCCACAGGCTATAAGACTGTTAAATGAACTTTCCCCCCTGCCAAGTATCGCGCACAAACCCCCCACACTGCAGCAGAGCCACTGTTGTGCCGCTGCCGGTCGGAACGGCTGTTGAATGTTTATTAGAGGGTTAAATTTGTTCATGACATGTATTTTTTAATTTTAATTCCTATTTATTTTGTAATGGAAACTGAATGGACACTGGTTGAGCAACGTTTTTTTGTTTCCTCTGGGTATGCGAATACTCAGGAAATGACAATAAAGATTTACAATTACAATTACAATTTATCAGCTACTAATAGCCATTCAAAACAGCGACAGTCCAGATCATCTCTAAATGGCTAAGGAAGTCCTAACAAAGGCTGGAGTGGACTCTAAGAGAAAATTTAAATCTTATTCCATCAGGGCTGCAGCTACATTGGCAGCTATGAAGCTGGACGTACCAATGGACAAAACCCATCAAGACAGTAGAATGGTCAACGGTGGAAACTATCCAACGACTTTATAACAAACCAATTATTGAACCTGGAAGAATTGCAGAAACTATTTTAAGTTCTGCATATAATTCACCGCATAAATAGGGGCAATAATTGGATTTAATATTTTACAGTTAGGTTTCAATATCGTATTATGTTTAATGATGTTAACATCATTCTCCCCACAATCAAGGCAGTTGTGAAGCATGGACTCGTTCCACGGCATGAGGTCACAGAGCTTTGAAATCTTCACGTAGTCACTCACGTGACTCGGAAGTAAAATAGTAAGATTAAACGAGAACTTACCAGTTTGAAGTTTGATCTGTATTTTATGAGGAGGAACATTGAGGGAATACGTGCCCTCCGCTCCCACCCTCGATTAGTCATATCTTAAACTGGTATCTCTTTGATAATCTTACTATATTAGGTCATTATAGTTGCTTTGAAGGATGTAACGCATGCGTCGTAAGCGGGGGTTCTTCATGTATTCCCTCAACGTTCCTCCTCATAAAATACAGATCAAACTTCAAACTGGTAAGTTCTCGTTTAATCTTACTATTTTGAATCCTTGTATACTGTGCAGTATAAACGGGCCCGTCATGACCTAACACCATGCTTTCAAAAATATTTTAATCTTCCGCCCACCTGTACGCGAGGCCTGTCTGAAGTGTTCCATGAGGAACTGGTTTGACTTACCTCTGTCGTTACTGGCGGTGTGGCGCTGGTTTCCGTTCGCGAGGTTTGAAAGGTTGAGCTGGTGGTTGCTCTCTCCTCATCCCTTTTCAATTCAATTCAATTCAAAGCACTTTATTCGTCCCCGAGGGGCAATTTAAAAGGGCGCATTACAATAGCTTTTTAAAAAGGGACACAATCAACAAACATGAGCAGCACGCATACTGCACAATCAACCAGCACACGCATTTCACAGACGCACTGCACAATCACACAACATCCTTGCTGTGGGCCGGCTGGGGCTTGCCCCTAAAAATTACCTTGATTCTGGTGTAGGTCTTCCGCTAGTGCCTGGCCCTCTAGGCGTGAATCGCCTAGAGCTGTAAGGATGCATCCTTGGTGATGGACCCTTTTGAGTAGCCTGGCCCCTGGTTATGAGGCGGACTGTTTTTGCCTCGTCGTCCAAATCCCGTACCTGTCTCGGCAGATCTTCCCCGAACAGGTAGTTTGCGGGTTGAACATTGCTGGACTTACATAGGACAGCGAATTTCGAGTTTATTGATGGTTTTATTGCATTCTTGCGAATACAATTGATCTCGAAATGGGCATTACACAATAGCGTCATTGTGTCTTGTTCTCTGTCGGTAAGGAGTCCTCCTTCCACTCCTCCTACAAAATATGTAATGCCAGATCCCAGTAGTTTTAATACCTTCTGGAATTTCATTTCCTGATTTCGGATGATTGGTCCAATCTGTCCCCAACTGGATGGGTCAATATGGCATGGTTTACAGCTTGGACCTTCAGGGGGGGGTGGGGGGGGGGGGGGGGGGGGGGGGGGGGGTGGAGGAGGTACCTGGGGTTGGGGGGGGGGGGGGGGGGGGGGGGGGTGCACCTGTTTTATGGTTTCTTCCATGGGCAGGTCTTTTAATTGATGAGATGCTAGATGATTAAAATTACTAGCCACATCTTCATTCAGAGGAGCACCCAGTGGCGTTGTAATGGCACATCTGGTTTATTGCAGTGGTGCCTCTTCTGCACGTCCCTGGGAATGTCCCCCCACTGTACTTCCATACTCTGATTCAGAGTAATTTCTTGCAGATGCACTTCCCCCTTCTATGGGGAAGACATTATGCTGCCCCATATAAGAGACTGCTGGCACGGTCTGCTGTGGAGACCCGTGCTGATACTGCTCCCTCCTTTCGAGCAGATCATTATGGAGCAACTTCTCCACAAGTTGCTCCATGTGGGAGGGATATCCCTTTTCCCCGGGCTCATCCGAGTCAACGGGTTTGGCAGACTTGTGAGTGGCTTTACGCCCCGCCAGGACCACCACGGCGCTCTCCTCCCGCACCAAGTCTGCTGCTGCCGGTTCTGCTGCCGGCGGTAATGTCGGAGAAAGAGACCATCGCCCGCTACCCGGAATACCGCGGTCTTCGGTCGCTTACTTACCCACAGACCATCTCTTTACCTTCGACATCTTGGGTCTGAAAATACAATGATTTCACGCCCAGAAAAAGACCGCAGATTATTTTTTTTTAACAACTCTTACCTGCCGCTTTTAAATTACAACCGCTGGGAGGCCGCAGCGCCTCTGCCAGTCCGTTGTGCGCGTTGCTGTCAGATGTAATGACGCGCACACAGACGGACGGCCTTTCTTCACGTAGTCACTCGCGTGACTTGGAAGTAAAATAAAGGGGAGATCACTTAAGAGTTGAGAAAAAACTTTTTCACCAAGAGAGTAGTGAATTTGTGCAATTCCCTGCCACAGAGGGCAGTGGAGGCCAAGTCACTGGATGGATTTAATAATAATAATACTAATAATAATAATAATACATTTTATTAATGGGCGCCTTTCAAGAGTCTCAAGGACACCTTACAAAAAAAGAGCAGGTAGAGGAAAAACATGTAAGGGGAATGAAATAAATAGTAGAGACATGACTAGTACACAAATTAAAGACACAATTCAATTCAAAACACAATATGAGGCAATTCATGCACAGATGAAAAGGGAGGGGGACGTGGGGCTAAGGATATGCAGAGGTGAAGAGATGGGTCTTGAGGCGGGACTGGAAGACGGTGAGGGACACGGAATTGCGGATCAGTTGGGGGACGGAGTTCCAGAGCCTGGGAGCTTCCCTGGAGAATGCTCTGTCCCCAAAACTGCGGAGGTTGGACGTGATTTAAGAGAGAGTTAGATACTCTAGGGGCTAGTGGCCTCAAGGGATATGGGGAGAAGGCAGGCACGGGTTATTGCTAGGGGTCATTACAGTGAATGGCGGTGTTGGCTCATAGGGCCGAATGGCCTCCTCCTGCACCTATGTTCGATGTTTCTATGTACTTGGCGTATTCATATACAGTACTTTAAATTCGGTATTGAACACCCCTCTCACACCGGTCACTATTGGCCATGACCTTACTCTGTTAACTATTCTCGAACATTCTTCGCGTTAATTCGGGAGTCTTTTGTAACTTTTCCTGTACTCACCTCCCCTTTAACTTAATTTTTATACTACCAGTTTGTCACCCTCTCCCCCACCTCACCATTTAGTTTAAACCTACACATGTAGCACTAGCACACGTGTGGCACCAGCACATGTGCTGGAACAATGTCGCTCTATCCCTCAGTGTCGTCACAATTCCCAATCTTTGGAATTTCTCAATCAATTCCCTGCATAAATCACAAACCTGCCTCACCAGAGATTTCAGTTGGCTGGTGTCAAATGTTTGCGAATGATGTCAACATCTCTATTTTTCAACTCTGTTGCAACTGTACAGTCCCAGCGGTGCGGAAAATGATATAAAATCTCGTCGAATGTTTTGCCCCATCATTTCATTCCGAGAAATTACCGTCGCTCACGGGGACACGTCGCTCGACAGAGAAAATGGGGGGAAGTCTTTTGGAATATGACAACGTGGAGAAAATCTTGTATGTTATAATTGCTGTCGTTGGAGTCCCTGGTAAGTGAGCAGAACAATTCAAGTTTTATAACTCCGTGTGTTATCAAATGATTGTCATCATGTTACAAGGTCCCCAACTGATGATACTTGTACAATAATATGTGAAGTATATCAATCCTCTTAATTAAATATTTTTGAATTAACGCTGTTATTTTTCTTGGAACCACGAGAATGATGTTCATGTCTTTAGTGGGACATCCAGCTCTGCGGGACGGTGTGACTTGGAGGGGTTTAAATTGCGAAGTTCACTGTGTCTGAGTTGATAAAAAGTGAACACCCGCTCCTAAAGACACTGTGCCTCATTGTGGAGTCTGTCACAGTCGAATTCCACCGCCTGTTGGTCAATGATTGGAGCGATCTCCTGAAGCAGGGGCCGTGGATCTACCGGCGTGTGTGTGTTGTTAACGAACTCGACTCACTGTGGAATAAATCCATTAACGGAGCCACCCTGTTGCCTGATTCGAAGTTGTCCCTGCCTTTCCCCTGGAACCCTCCTCGTCCCCATCAGATGCCGAGTTCCCAGAGCCCATGTTAAAAGCGCGCGTTCACGAACAAGTCTGTGAAACCGGCTTCATCAGAGACGGTGGCAGGTTTAACAAGAGAAAGGACCATTGCGCCTAATGTAGCGTGTGGCTGCTCGATCCCTCCCCGCCATTAGCCCACCCGGCGCCTTATCTCTTCTCCCCTAAAGCACGCAGATCATGCACAGTCGCGTGAACTTGCAGCGACTCCAAAACTCTTGGTCTTCAGCTGAAAGTCGAGTCCGTGTTCAGCCACGGAGAACGTATTCAGTAAATGCCCAGGTTCCGTTCTCTTCTCTTTCCGCAGTGAATTTAGCAGCGATTGTGATCCCATCCCGGGGAAAGTGCGTCTTCTCCACCTGCACCACTCGCTACCTGGTAGCCATGTCAGCGGTCGATCAACTGGTCCTAATCATAGGGGTCATTTTGTTTTCCAACGCCTGTTGGTCAGTAATTGGATCGATCTCCTGGACTAGTGGCCGCGGATCTACCGGCGTGTGTGTGTGTGTGTGTGGGTGTGTGTGTGTGTGTGTGTGTGTGTGTGTGTGTGTGTGTGTGTGTGTGTGTGTGTGTGTGTGGTGTGTGTCTCCTGGTGTGTGTGTGTGTGTGTGTGTGTGTGTGTGTGTGTGTGGTGTGTGTGTGTGTGTGTGTGTGTGTGTGTGTGTGTGTGTGTGTGTGTGTGTGTGTGTGTGTGTGTGTGTGTGTGTGTTGTTACCGAACTGAACTCACTGTGAAATGAATCCACTAACGGAGCCACTCTGCTGCCGGATTCTATGTTGTCCCTGCCTTTCATCTGGAAACCTCAACATCCCCATCTAATGCCGAGCTCCCAGAGCCCTGGTTAAACGCGGGGGGCGCTCACGGTTAAGTCTGTGAAAGCGGCCCCATTAGAGACTGTGAGCAGCAGCAGGGTTAACGACAGAAAGGACCATTGCGCCTGTTGTAGCGGGTGGCTGCTCGTTCCTCCCCACCCTTTACCCCGACCGCCCGTCGCCTTATCTCTTCTCCCCTGAAGCTGGCAGATTCGGAGCCGGGTCTAACATTGTTAAACTTGTGGCCACGCACCGACTCCAACACTCTTGATTTTTAGCTGAATGTGGAGCCTGTGCTCAGCCCCGGAGACCGTGTACAGTAATGCGCATTGTCTGTTTCTTCTCGTTCCGCAGTGAATTTAGTGGCGATTGTGATCCTGTCTCGGGGAAAGTGCGGCCTCTCCACCTGCACCACCCGCTACCTGGTGGCCATGGCAGCGGCCGATCTACTGGTCGCGATCATCGCGGTCGTTTGGGGTCGATTCCGATTACATTACTTTTATCGGAGTTTCCTGTCCATCACCCCTGTGTGCAGTGTTAACTTTGTACTGGCGTTTGCAGCTACAGACTGTTCTGTCTGGTTCACCGTCACTTTCACCTTTGATCGGTTTGTCGCCATTTGTTGCCAGAAGCTGAAAACTAAATATTGCAGCGGGAAAACTGCGGCTGCCGTTCTGGCAACAGCAGGCGTTCTGCTCAGTCTGAAAAACCTTCCCCGCTACTTTACAATAAAACCCTGGACAATCATCGACAATGTCCCGTGGCAATGTGACCTGATGGACAGTTATTTCACTGACCCCAGGTGGGTGGCATTTGACTGGTTCGATACGGTATTAACTCCGCTCCTCCCTTTCGCTGTAATCCTGCTGCTCAACGCTCTGACAGTCCGGCACATTTTAGTGGCCAGTCGGGTCCGCAAGAGGCTGATGGGTGAGAGCAAGGGGGTGAACCGCAGTGACCCGGAGATGGAGAGCAGGAGGAGGTCAGTGGTTTTACTCTTCACCATCTCCGGCAGCTTCATCCTACTGTGGCTGACGACAGTTGTGAACTTCGTCTATTATCAGGTCACGGGAATTGGAACAGATATGAATGATTCTGAATATATCTTTCACGACTTCGGGTATGTACTGAGGAATCTCAGCTGCTGCACGAACACGTTTATTTACGCGGCGACTCAGTCCAAGTTCAGGGAGCAGGTGAAGAGCGCGGTGACATACTCGCTCACCTCAGTGTTTCGGCTCATTAATAAATCCCCGGTCTGCGCTCCAGTCTCTCCGCCGGGCCCCGAGTCCTGAAATTCAGCGCCGGATCTTCCAGGCGTCTGTCCCGGGCGGATGATCCGGACGACGACCCTGTTGCGGGACGTCCAGTCCGTCACAGCGAGACCTGACACATTATACCAATCTTTCCGTCTCTATCCGCGGTGGTAGACCGGTCTGGGGTAAACTCCGCGCTGTGACCCATCGGCCCGACTCTCCCCGCAGTGGGGACTGGTCTAGGGTAAACTCCGCCCTGGAAACAATTGTCCCGGCCTCCTCCGTAGTGTGGACCAGTCTAAGATGAACTCCACCCTGGGGCCAAACCTTCCCTTCTCCCTCCACAGTGGGATCCAGTTTGGGGTAAACTTCACCCCGGGACTAATCGCAATATCGCATTCTCCCTCCTCAGTTCAGATCTGCGTCTTGAATGTGTTCCGTTTGGCATGAACATGCTCAGAATATTTGTCCAATCTCCAATTCGTGACTGGTCCCGTCCGTCTGGTATGTCCCGCCCACAGGGAGCACTGTCCCATCACATGGAGTCGTTGAGTCATTGGGTCATCCAGCACGGAAACAGGCCCTTCGGCCCCACTCGCCCACTCCAACCAACATTCCCCATCTACACTAGTCCCGCCTGCCTGTGTTTGGCCCGTTTCCGTTTACTACATATCATATCCATGTGCCTGTCCAGATATTTATTTCTTCCTATCTCAACTACCCACTTTGGTAGCTCTCCCATACTACCGGAATCCCGTGTGTACAATAGTTACTCCTCTCGGGTTCTTATTAAAGATTTCCCGCCTCACTTTAACCCTGGTCCCCTGATTCTCGGCTCTCCTTCTCTGGGCAAGAGACACTGTGCGTCTACCCAATCTATTCCTCTCGTGATTTTACACATCTCTATAAGACGCACGTTCTGAGGAATAGGTTCCCAGTCTGTTCAACCCTCTTCCTGTAACTTAGGCCCCTCAAGTTCTGGCAATGTCCTCGTAAATCTTCTCTGCGCCCACTCCAGATTGAAAACATCTTTTCTGTGGCATGGTGCCCAGAACTGAACACAATCCACGACATGTGACCTTTTATATAATTGAATCTTGACCTCCAAATCTCGATACTAAATACTCTGAATGATGAAGGCTGACGTTTTAAAGTATTTTGACCACCCTGTCTACCTGTTAAGCCACTTTCATGGAACTATATATATACCCGCACTTCTAGATCCCTCTGCCCTACAATACTCGGTGTCCATCCGTGCTTTCAGGTAACTATTTACCTGCAGTGAATATCTTGTGCTCTTCAACACTTCCTATCATCATGTGACACCACTTTCAGGAACGATGTACATGCATTCCTGGTTCCCTCTGCTATGCTATCCCTGCCCCTGTGCCCAATGTGATTGACAATTCCCACTAGTGACTGATCCGCCCGATGTGACCTTCCTCCATGGACTGGTGTCCCAGCGCGCTCCTGGGGTGGTCAATTTATTTTGTTTTCCCTCGGCATCGGACGTCATTGGGTCCAGAATTTAAAGTCGACTTCACATACCCATCCGATTTCGACAAATCAGCAGCTCCTGTTGTATCTGTTTATTTCCAGAGTTAGACTGCGCACTGTTCTCTTTTCTCTACCCTGCCTTCCCCACCCCTCCCCCGGAATGACGGGTGCTTCTGCTTGGTCTGCACAATAAATAGGCGGCTGCAGGAACCTCAGTTTGTGACACTTTGATATAAGTACATATAGCCGAGTTTTTTTAGAATAAGGTGGGTAGAAGGAACGAATTGCTGGAGAAAGTCAGGTACTATGACAACATTTCAAATGCATTTAGACCGATGCATAGAGAGGAAAGATTTAGACAATGTGTATTGCTCGTAGTCACACGGGAATGCAGAATGCAGAAAGTGAGCTGACTGAGCGTTATGGTCACAGTTATTCCGATGGGTGGGGTAGACTAAACGCAGAAAAGGTACATTTAACAGAGAGGGAAAGATTTCAGAAGATACTATTGGACAGTTTTTCCACGACAAAATGCGGAGCAAACTTTCCATCGGATGCGATGGGGGCAGGTACAATCACATGACTTAAAACGCATCTGACCAGATGTCTGGGTCTGATAGGAATCAGGGATACAGGTCAAATACATGGAACTGAGATTAACGTAGATTGGCATCTCGGTCGGCATGGACAGTCGGGTCGAAGGTCAAGTTTCCGTGCTGTACAACAGTACATTACAATAAACCTTTGCCACAACACTGCCATCACGTATTCAGTAATGTCTGATCTGCTCTATCATCAGCCTCACCCAGTTGTAAACATAGTATTTCCTGCACAACTGCGCCGATACAGTATAATGTGGTGGATTCACTAAAGACATGGGCACATCGTTAATCTCCATCGCAAATGTCCGAAATGTGCTTCACTGATCTTAAATGTACTATCCCTCCCCACCAAACACAGCAACGTGTGACCGAAGTGTGCGTCTGGTCCACCACTAGACATATACACACGGTTCCTAAATTCCAAGAGATACTTAGAGCAGCTTATAATGAAGCCGACCAGAGAAAAGGCAATTCTGGATTTAGTGTTGTCCAATGAACCAAATTTAATAAGAGAACACGAGGTAAAGGAACAGCTTGGAAGTAGCGATTATAAAATGATTGTGTTTAATCTGCAATTTGAGAAGGAGAAGGTTAAATCTGAAGTGGCAGTGATGCAGCAGAACAAAGGGGATTGTGAATGCATGAGAGAGGAGCTGCCTTAGGTAGACTGGAAAGGGATACTAGCAGGAATGGCGGTGGAACAGCTGTGGCAGGAATTTCTGGGCATAATCCGGAACACGCAGCATCATTTCATTCCAAAACGGAAGAAAGATTCTAAGGGGAGTAGGAGGCAACCGTGGCTGACAAGAGAAGTTAGTGATAGAATAAAACTAAAAGAAAAGATGTATAATACAGCAAAGAGTAGACGGAAGCCATAGGATTGGGAAACTTTCATAGGACAACAGAAGGAAACAAAACGGGCAATATGGGCTGAAAAGATGAAGTGCGAATGGAAGCTGGCCAGAAATATAAAGAAGGACAGTAAAAGCTTATTTAGATATGTTAAGGAAAAAATGTAGCAAAGTCAAACACGGGTCCTTTGAAGGCAGACACGTGTGAAATTATTATGGGCAACTAGGAAATGTAAGAAGAGTTGCACAGGTACTTCGAACCTGTCTTCACTAAGGTAGACACAAACAATCTCCCAGAAGTACGGCAGGACAGAGGATCTAAGGTGGTCGAGGAACTGAAAGACATTTTCATTAGGCGATAAATAGTATTGGGTAGGCTAATGGGACTGAAGGATGATAAATCCAATGGACCTGATGGTCTACATCCCAGGGTCCCCAGGACGGTGGCTCTAGAAATAGTGGACGCATTGCTGATCATTCTCCAATGTTCAGTAGATTCACGATCAGTTCCTATGGATTGAAGGATAGCTAATGTTATCCCACTTTTCAAGAAAGGAGCGAGAGATAAAATGGAGAATTACAGACCAGTTAGCCTGACTTCGGTGGTGGGAAAGATGCCGGTCAATTATGAAAGAGGTATTTGGATAGCAGTGAAAGGATTAGTTCAAGTCAGCATAGATTTATGAAAGGAAAATCATGCTTGACTAACCTTCTGGAATTTTTTGAGGATGTGACAAGTAAAATGGATGAAGGGGAGCTAGTGGATGTAGTGTATCTAGACTTTCAGGAAGCCTTTGATAAGATCCCACATGGGAGACATGACTAAAATTAGAGCACATGGTATTGGGGGTGGGGTGTTGACGTGGATGGAATATTGGTTGGCAGACCGGAAGCCAAGAGTAGGAGAACGGATCATTTTCAAAATGGAAGTCAGTGGCGAGTGGAGTGCCGCAAGTCTCGGTGTTGGGGCCGCAACTGTTTACCATATATATTAATGATTTGGAAGAGGCAATTAGGAGCAACACTAGCAAGTTTGCGGATGAAACAAAGCTGTGTGGCAGTGTGAACTGTGAAGAGGATGTTAGGGGGTTGCAGGGTGACCTGGGCAGGTTGAGTGAGCGGGCAGATGCGTGGCAGATGCGGTATAATATAGATAAATGTGAGGTTATCCACTTTGATGGCAAAAACAAGGGGGCAGATTATTATCTTAATGGGGTTAGGTTAGGTAAGTGGGAGGGTTACAATCCTGGGTGGCTTGTACACCGGTCACTAAAAGTTGGGGTGCATGTACAGCAGGCAGTGAAGTAAGTTAATAGAATATTGGCCTTCATAAGAAGATAATTTTATAATAGGTGTAGAGAGGTTCTTCTGCAGTTGTATAGGGCTCTGGTAAGATTCAAGATTCAAGAGAGTTTATTGTCAGGTGTCCCAGATAGGACAATGAAATTCTTGCTTTGCTTCAGCACAACAGAACATGGTAGACATGACTACATCTGGAGTATTGCATACAGTTTTGGTCTCCTAATTTGAGGAAGGAAATGCATGTAATTGAGGCAGTGCAGCGTAGGTTCACGAGATTGATCCCTGGGATGGCGGGACTGTCATATGAGGAGAGATTGAAAAGACGGGGCTTGTATTTACTGGAGTTTAAAAGGATGAGGTAAGAGGTAATGAGGTCTTATAGAAACATATAACATTATAAAAGGACTGGACAAGCTAGACGCAGATAACATGTTCCCAATGTTGGGCGAATCCAGAAAATGTTCCCAATGTTGGGCCCCACTCTTAGAAGAAAGGGGAGGCCATTTAAGACTGAGTTGAGAAAAAACGTTTTCGTCCTGAGATCTGCGAATTTGTGGAATTCCCTACCACAGAGGGCAGTGGAGGCCAAATCACTGGATGGATTTAAGAGATAGTTAGGTCGAGCTCTCGGGGCTAGTGTAATCAAGGGATATTGGGAGAAGGCAGGCACGGGTTATTGATTGGGGACGATCAGCCATGATCGCAATAAATGGCGGTGCTGGCTCTTCCTGCACATATTTTCTATGTTTCTATGTTTCTAAACGGCCTGTTAACTGATGGTTATTTAATAAACTCCTGTCTGGAAATCCGAGAAATTAAACATCAATGGTTGTCGAATTTTCTCAAAGCTGCAGATTAAGCATTAATATAATCGCATGTCCCTGATCATTGAAGTGTTCTTTCAGTTTCTATGTGTAACATATATACACAGCAGGAAGGGAGAAATGCTCTCTTAAATAAATTGATACATAGGCACACAGCTACAGACTTATTGTGTCAGAGAGCCCTCTCTAAACCTTTGTATGGACAGCCTAGATGTAGGTTTGAATTAACATCTACCTTTGAACTGGTCTGCGAAACGAACTGCAATTTGAACAGAGCTACAGTTTGTGTTCACGGGCTGACACTAATATTCCCCAGTGGGCGAAAGGCGCAACAGAGTTATTCAACTTTATTCCCCTTTCTTTAGATCTGAATCTGCGTTTGAATGTTTCAATTGTTTTCACAATTTATGCCGCAGAGAGACAATTATTATTTCCAACCTCTGTCAATTAACACATCTGCACATGCCGTGTTTACAAAAGTGAATAGAGCAGCAATATATAATTCTTGCCTTTTCCGCGGAGATTAAATGCATATATTGAACCCGCGTTAACCGGTTAGTGTTTGGCATCTGCAATAATGTAAAACTTAAAACTAAAGCTTCTCATCCAGCTTGATAGGAAATGTAAAACACAGGAGTGAAGATTCATGGGATCATCACAACCTGATGCATTTTGACACCATGATTGCCCACAGACAAATGAAAGGTCCACGGCAACCGCCATTTCTCCCGGTGATGAGATCACTCAGCCGATGGAACAATCCAAAGTGATGCCACTTCTCTCCGCCAGAGATAACGTCAGATGAAGAAATGGTCGTACTAGTCGTACTCAAGCGATTCGACAATAAAAAGAGAAAAATAAGCCAGATTTCCAAGATAGTGTCTCTCATACACTCATGTCAGACCCATCAATGAACACACAGAAAATGTCACGACCGTCACAACCCAGTTTTATGTAAATTATATTTTTAAATTCCAGGAAACATTCCCCTCTGGTGCATTCACCTCTCTCTCTCATTTCGATCGCTAACATTCTTCCCATTTCTGAACCAATTTGCAAAGTAATCTTATAGAAACGTACAAAATTCTTAAGGGGTTGGACAGGATAGATGCAGAAAGATTGTTCCCGATGTTGGGGAAGTCCGGAACAAGGGGTCACAGTTTACGGATAAGGGGGAAATATTTTAGGACCGAGATGAGAAAAACATTTTTCACACAGAGAGTGGTGCATCTGTGGAATTCTTTGCCACAGAAGGTAGTTGAGGCCAGTTCATTTGCTATATTTAAGAGGGAGTTAGATGTGGTCCTATTGGCTAAAGGGATATTGGGGTATAGAGAGAAGGCGGGTACAGGATACTGAGTTGGATGATCAGCCATGATCATATTGAATAGCGGTGCAGGCTCGAAGGGCCGAATGACCTACTCCTGCACCTATTTTCTATGTTTCTATGTTTCTAACCTAATCTAAACTAAAGTAAACTAAACTAAAGTAAACTAACCCGATCTAAACTAGAAACTAAGATATATTTCCCGAACTCGGTCCACTCATTACTCATCTCCTCTCCAACGCAGATCCTCTTCTCTTCATAACTGCATTCTCCACTGTCTCCCTTTCGGCCAGAAGCGTCGACAATACTTATTTTTCGACAAATTCCTCTCGGTCCGCCGAGTTTTGCTAGCACAATATTGAATAATATAATTTAACGTATTGCATTATCGCAGGTTTTTGGGAAAATGTAATGAAGAATTTGAAATGAGCGGCAGGTTGTTCACGACAATAAATGGAGTGGGAGGCTTAATATAAGGATTGGCCTATTGGTATTATTCTACATTCTTACCACAACTAGGAAGAGAGAAAGAGAAAACTAGTGACTAGTGGTGTGTCTCAGGGTCCGATGATCTTGTGAGGAGTGGTGTGCCTCACAGTTCGCTGCTGGGCCGGCTATTGTTTGTTATCTACATCAATGAGTTGGATGCGAACACACTTGGCAAGTTTAACAAGTTTGCAGGTGAGTCAACGGTGTTTTGCAGGTGGTCAACATGGTAGTGAAAAAACGGAGGAGGACCTTGATCGCTTGGCCAGGTGGGTCATAAAATCATAATGTCATAAGGAATAGGAGTAGAATTAGGCCACGCTGCCCATCAAGTCTAATCCGCCATTCAATCATGGCTGATCCATCTCTACATCTTGACCATATTTTCCTGCCTTCTCCCCATTACATTTGCACCTGTGTGTATCCATCTCTGCCTTCAAAATATCCACTGACGGCCTCTACATCCTTCAGTGGCAAAGAATTCCACAGATTGACGACGCCGAGAATAAATACATGTCTCCTCATCGCCTTCCTTAAAGAACGTAATTTAATTCTGAGGCAATGACCTCTAGTCCTAGACTCTCCCATCAATGGAAGCATCCTCTCCACATCCACTCTATGCAAACCTATCACTATTCTGTATGTTTCAATGAAGTGCCCCCTAATTTTTCTAAATTTCAGCGAGTACAGGCCCAGTGGTAACACGCGCTCATCATCGGTTAACCTACTAATTCCTGGGATAATCCCTCTCCAGGACCAGCTCATCGTTCCTCAGATATGGTGCGCACAATTGATCACAATATTCCAAATGCGGACTTCCCAGCACCTTATAGAGCCTCAACATTGCATCCCTGTTTTTGTATACAAACCCTTTTGAATTACATTGAATTTGCTTTCTTTACTATCGATTCAACTTGCAAATTAACTTGGCAATCCTCCACCGTCCAGTCTGAAGAAAGGTTTCGGCCCGAAACGGTGCCTATTTCCTTCGCTCCATAGATGCTGCTGCACCCGCTGAGTTTCTCCAGCAATTTTGTCCACCATATGCACCTCCGATTTCTGGATTTTTACCCCATTTAGAAAATAGTCTACGCCCTTATTTCTACTACTAAAGTGCATTCATCCACACTTTGCTACCCTCTATTCCATCTGCCACTTCACTGCTCACTTTCCCAAACTTCAAATCGCTGGTCCAAATCATAAATATAGAACATGAAGAGTAGCGGCTCTAGCATCGGTCCTTGCAGAAATCCACGCGTCACATGCAGCCAAACAGAAAAAGCCCACTTTATTCGCACTCTTTGTCTTCTGCCATCCAGCCACCCTGCTGCCCATGCCAGCATCTGCCCTTTGTTACCGTGGGCTCTCATCTTCCTAACCAGCACATCGTGTGGCACGTATTAAGGGTGTATGAATGGTTGATGGAATTGTGAATTGCGGAATACAGAGAAATGTGAGCTGTTGCATTTTTGGAAGTCTAACATAGGCAGGACCGAGAAAGTATATGGTCGGGCTCTGGAGAGTGTTGTAGAGCAACGGATCTAGGAGTTCAGGTGCATGGTTATTTGAAGGTGTAGTCGGAGGAATATAAGGTAGTCAAAAAGTGATTTGGAACATTGGCCTTCACCAGTCAGAGTATTGAGTATAAAAGTTGGGAGGCCATGTTGGATTTCCATAAGACAATTTTCAGTGAGGCCGCTTTTAGTGTATTGTTTTCAGTTCTGGGCACCATGTTATCGGAAATACCATGTCAAGCTGGCACGGGTTCAGAAAAGATTTACAATGATGTAGCCAGGACTGGAGGCTCTAAGCTATAGGGAAAGGTTGTGTAGGCGGGGGCTCAATTCAATTGAGCACAGGAGGATGGGGGATGATCTTATAGAGATGCATATAATCGTGAGATCAGTAGATTGGGTGGACGAACAGACTCTTGCGCGGAGTACGTGCATCGAGCAGCAGAGGACACAGGTTTCAGGTGAAAGGGAAAAGATTAAATAGGAATCTAAGGGGTAACTTTATCACATAAAAGGTGGTGATCAGTGCATGGAACAAGCTGCAAAGAAGGTAATTGAGGCTGGGACTATCCCGTCGCGCCCGAGCCACCTCGGGCTCGCAGACGTGGCTGGAGCAGCTGCTTGGTGACTGGAAGAGTAGCGCTGTCTGTCTGGATATGAGTCGTTGAGCCGGCGAACGGAGAGTGGGATCATGTGGAATGTTGCGGAGATTGAGGACATCCACGTTAACAATCAGCACGGGAGCACCTCAAGGTTGCGTGCCCATCCCACTGTTGTACTTACTTTATATCCACGACTGCGTAGCCGGACACAGTGCGAACGTCCATCATCAAGTTCGCCGATGACACCACTGTTGTGGAACGAATCACTGATGGTGATGAGTCAGAGTATAGAAGTGAGATCGACCGATTGGCCAGGTGGTGTGAGCGCAACAACCTGGCCCTCAACACCAGCAAAACCAAGGAACTGATTGTGGACTTTGGAAGGGACCCACAATCCCGTTTATATCAACGGGACGATGGTGGAAAGAAATAAGAACTTCAAATTCCTGCGCGTGCATTTCTCCCAAGATCGTTCCTGGTCCCAGCACACTGATGCAATTATAAAGAAAGCACATAGAAACATAGAAACATAGAAATTAGGTGCAAGGAGTAGGCCATTCGGCCCTTCGAGCCTGCACCGCCATTCAATATGATCATGGCTGATACCAACTCAGTATCCCGTACCCTTCTCTCCATACCCCCTGATCCCCTTAGCCACAAGGGCCACATCTAACTCCTCTTAAATATAGCCAATGAACTGGCCTCAACTACCCTCTGTGGCAGAGAGTTCCAGAGATTCACCACTCTCTGCGTGAAAAAAAAAAGTTCTTCTCATCTCGGTTTTAAAGGATTTCCCCTTTATCCTTAAGCTGTGACCCCTTGTCCTGGACTTCCCTAAAATCGGGAACAATCTTCCTGCATCTAGCCTGTCCAACCCCTTAAGAATTTTGTAAGTTTCTATAAGATCCCCTCTCAATCTCCTAAATTCTTGAGAGTATAAACCAAGTCTATCCAGTCTTTCTTCATTAGACAGTCCTGACACCCCAGGAATCAGTCTGGTGAACCGTCTCTGCACTCCCTCTATGGCAATAATGTCCTTCCTCAGATTTGGAGACCAAAACTGTACGCAATACTCCAGGTGTGGTCTCACCAAGACCCTGTACATCAGCGCCTCTACTTCCTGAGAAGATTACGGAGACTCGGTATGTCAAGAGGCCACTCTCGAACTTCTACAGGTGCACAGTCGAGAGCATGCTGACTGATTGAATCGTGGCTTGGTTCGGTAACTTGAACATCCATGAGCGGAAAAGATTGCAGAAAGTCGTGACCACTGCCCAGTCCATCATCGGCTCCGACCTCCCCACCATCGAAAGGATCTATCGCAGTCGCTGCCTCAAAAAGGCTGCCACCATTATCAAACACCCACACCATCCTGGCCACACACTCATCTATCCGCTGCCATCAGGTAGAAGGTGCAGGAGCTTGAAAGCTGCAACACCCAGGTTCAGGAACAGCTACTTCCCCACAGCCATCAGGCTATTAAATTCGCCATCAAACAATCTCTGAACAATAACAGCCAATCGTTCTTTAACTCCTGTTCTGTATTATGTTTACATATTCTGTTGTGCTGCAGAAAGCAAGAATTTCATTGTCCCATCTGGGACACATGACAATAAAACTCTCTTGACATTTGACTTTGAATCTTGACCCGGCCCTGCTGGACTTCTTCGTGAGCTCCTTTGCGCTGTGGTCAGCTCGCTCAGCCAGCCCGTTCGACTGAGGATACTTCGGACTGCTAGTGATGTGACTAAAATCCCATTACTTTGCAATGTCCTTGAAACGTTGACGTAAATTGGCCACCATTACCAGATCATCGGGGTTTGAGGTACCCCATGGACCTAAAAATACCTCGCATGTTTCTTGGCGACCGCCACAGCGGGGTCAGTGGCGAGCAGATCGATTTCGAACAGGACCAAGTATTGGTTGCCACGCCAATGGGAAATGTCAGTAGCCACCATGGATCACGGAAAGTCAGTAACCGGGTGCTAAACACTTGACTCTTTCTGTTAGTTCCCAGACTGGACATCGAAGGACGAGGAGCCGAAGCCAAGAAGTGGAAGCCAAGAAACCGAACGGAAACGACGCCTGAAAACCAAATAACCGAATGGACGCTACGCTGATAAGCCAAACCACATAACGGACGCGACGCCGAAAAGCCAAATAACCGAACCGGCGCAAAGCCGAAAAGCAAAATACGCGACCCCGGAAAGCCAAGTAACGGACATAACGTCTCCGGGGACGGGATTTGTCCGACACCTTGTCAGCGATTGGTCCTGATCCTCGCGTCCATCACAGCACTGGCCGGGGGAGACTGGAAGGTGGGGGGATTTTTAATTTTCCTTCGCCGCTTTCGGACTTTCAAAGATCATACAGCGGATTGTTTTTTGTGTAAGCGTTGATCTACCACGGTGCTGGGGGTTAAGAGACTGGAATATCTCTCCCCCTTTCCCCCACTCTCTCTATCTCTCTCCCCTCCCTCTCTCTCTCTTATCTGTCTGTCTGTCTGTCTGTCTGTCTGTCTGTCTGTCTGTGTGTCTGTGTGTCTGTCTGTCTGTCTGTCTGTCTGTCTGTCTGTCTGTCTGTCAGTCTGTCTGTCTGTCTGTCTGTCTGTCTGTCTGTCAGTCTCTCTGTCTGTCTGACCAGTGGCGGCGCTGCCTTGCAGCTACGGCTCGCCAGCAGTCCGTTTTGTCTTTTCTTTTTTTTTTTTTTTCTTTTTGGCTCGTTTCAGTATTTTTTGGTTTGTCAGGGAGGGGAGAAGCTTGTTTGTAGTCTCTTCCTTTGGGCAGATGCGACCTTTCTAGTCGTATCCCCCGTCTCCGACTCCGCCTGCGCTGAGGCCTAATGGCGGAATTGGCGCCTCCAACGGGGACCAACCTCGAGGCTCCGGACGTAGAGCCAGGACTTAACATAGCGAAGCAGGCCGACTTCGTGGGCGTGGCGCCGTTCCGGTGCCCCGACTTCGGGGCTGTGGCGGCGTTCCGGCGTTGGCGACCC